>NW_019174604.1:1224273-1233487 GCF_002260705.1 Seriola dumerili | reverse complement strand
GAGGGTGGGGGAGGGGGGGGTCACAGTGTCAGAGTAAAGTTTATATCTTCATCACCATGACAACGTTCACCCACCAGCTCTGCTTTGTGTTCGTCTCCCACCAGGAGGACGACCTCAGCGATGACGAGCTCCCTCCAGACGTCGACCTCAGTGACCCCTTCTTCGCCGAGGAGCTCGGCGCCACAGGTGATCAATACTGTCAATCGATGAGGATTGATTGGCCACTCTGGTGTTTGACGGTGTCAACAGTGACGGTGTTGTCTGATGTGTCTGCAGATCCAAAGAAGAAACAGAAGGGAAAGAAGAAGAAGCAGGAGGAAGAGGAGCGGACGGCTGAGGAGGAAGAGGAACTGGAGAGGCAAAAGGTCAGAGGTCGATCTCAGCTCATCATGAAAATCACTGAACCTGAGCTCAGCACATCTCACTGTGTGTGTGTGTGTGTGTGTGTGTGTGTGTGTGTGTGTGTGTGTGTGTGTGCGTGTGTGTGCGTGTGTGTGCGTGTGTGTGCGTGTGTGTGCGTGTGTGTGCGTGTGTGTGTGTGCAGGCTGAGATGGCGCTGCTGATGGAGGACGACGCTGGCGACGCCAAACACAAACACTTTAACTACGACAAGATCGTGGAGCAGCAGAACCTGAGCAAGAAGAAGAGGAAGAAGCTGCTGAAGAAGGGGGCGGAGCCTGCGGAGGACGACCAATTCCAGGTGAGACCTGTCGTTAACCACTCAGAGGTTCTTCAGACAGAGTCTCCAGACTTTAGTTTCAGCCTCTGGAGGAAGTGACTACAACGACCTCCTTCATGGATGGCGTGTGTCAGTCTGACGTGTGTTTGTTAATCTGGATGATCAAGATCCGACTTTTCACAATAAAATACTTGTGACAGTTTTTATAAAAGTGACACCAGCAGAAAGTTAAAGTGTTCATGACCATGAATGTGTAAAACCTTCATAACAAACCACTTCCTGTCTGTGTGCGTCCAGGTGGACGTTCAAGACCCTCGTTTCCAGGCCATGTTCACCTCCCACCTGTTCAACCTGGACCCCTCCCACCCCAGCTACAAGAAGACTAAAGCCACTCAGAGCCTCCTGGCCGAGAAGCAGCGCAGACGGGAGGAGGAGCGGCGGCAGAAGGACGACGTCCTCGCCGCTCGGGCGACCGAGTCCGCCGCTGGCGCCACACGGGAAAATGACTCTGACGCTCCGGCGGCGAAGAAGCCGATGGACCCCGGCCTGTCTCTGCTCGTCAAGTCCATCAAGAGCAAAACGGAGCAGTTTCAGGCTCGGAAGAAACAGAAGCTCGTGTAGCTTCGGACTGAGACCTTATCCTGACGACGCAGGATCAACTTCCTGTTTGTTTTTAACCATGGACATGAAGAATCAGGTACACGAGTGAAAACTTCAGATCCTGTTGAAACGTTTCATGTCACTGATGCTGCAGAGGAAGTCAGTCAGGAAGAGAAACGCTCCAGTCGTTCATGAGTCGTCATAGCAACAGATTAAAACGGTGACAACTGTTGTAAGGGGCACTTTACTGTGTGTCCCCTTAATGAGCGGAACATCGAGACTCATGACCTTTAACAGACTGACGCAGACAGAAAGACGTGACGTGTTTATTCAGACTTTAACACAAAGACTTTTTCTTATATTGTCATTCATGATTACAGCAGCTCCAGTGACGTGTTAGAATAATAAACTATTAGTCTGTTATTAAGTTTGTCCTCACACACTTACATTAAGTCAAGCTCAGTATCTTCACTCATGGATTCCTGATCAATGCAGCTAATTATCAAAAACACCATTTGATAATTAGCTGCATTAATTACAGAGCTGCAGATACTGAGTGTCACTGCGGCGGCTGCTTCCTGTCATATTAAAGGTAAAGTTGTGGTTGTTAGACGTGGGCTGGTGTGAGGTCGTCACGTTCAGTCAGCAGATTCAGGTAGGACAGGTACACTCAGAGTGATGAGCTGCTGTGGGCGGGGCCAGCAGAAAACCCCTGTGTTAGACACTTTTAAAAGACATCTGTTGATACAGGGGAGGGGGAGGAGCCACATGTGGAAAAAATATATATAGGAAAAATTCAGTTTTCATCCTAATACACAAACCCTGAAAGGCAAGTAAAACAACAGGTGTTTTCTGCTGGCCCCGCCCACTGCAGCTCATCACTCTGAGTGCACCTGTCCTACCTGAATCTGCTGCAGGAAACACACTGACCGCACATGACGACCTCACACCAGCCCACGTCTCATAACCACAACTGTCACTTTAAGCAGCGTGCTCCTGTCTCTGTGTAAACCTGTTACTGTAGAACAGCTCTGCTAACTTTCCTGTAGCTGTTTCACAATAAAAGCCTCTCAGTGTTTACCTGTGGAAAGCTTTTAATCCTGTTTGTTTTCTCACTGAGGTCACAGCAGGACGGAGGCGTCTGCTCTCAGACATTTAAACGCTGCAGGACAGTCATGATCCTAATCAATTAATCAGCTGATTAGTTCCTCTATAAGAAAGTGAAAATGTTTTTATTTCAGGTTTTATTCAAGCAACGTTCCAAAGTTCAAACTGATTAATTATCATCTCATCAATTAGTCCCTGCGGCTCTGATCTCGTTTAGTCACACCTGAGCGAAGTGTTAGAGTAACTTTCAGCAGGTCAATCAATCACAGTCCCACGGTCTTGATGAGCAGTCGGCTCCTACGGCCCCGGGTATTCGAAGACGGCGGCGGCTCCCATCCCGGTCCCGATGCACATGGACACGACGCCGTACGCCCTGCGGTCAGAACAGGAGAGAGCGACGCTGAGAGAACCGGTCTGGACTCGCTTCAATCAAGATCTTTGTTTCAGTGACACCTGACGAGACACAAACCTCCTGCCTCTGCGCCTGAGCTCGTTGAGCAGCGTCACCACCTGTCGGGCTCCGGTGCAGCCCAGAGGGTGACCCAGGGCGATGGCGCCTCCGTTAGGGTTCACCTTCTCCAGCGGGATCCCCAGCTTCTCCACGCAGTACACGGCCTGAGCAGCAGAGAAGAAGAACACTGAGCTCAGTTTCACAATGTCGCGACGTAACTGACGCCAGCGAGAGGAACCTGCAGCGAGCAGCTCACCTGACTGGCAAAGGCCTCGTTGATCTCAAACACGTCGATGTCGGCCACCGTCAGTCCTGACAGGAAACAACAACCAGACTGAAACAGACGCTCGACAGTGAGCGAACAGCTGACGCCGTTTCTGATGAAACTATCAGAGGGATCAGTCCGACCTCCAGATCTGTCACTGATCTCAGAAGAAGAGGAAGAAGAGGAAGGGAAGAAGAGGAAGGGAAGAAGAAGAGGAAGAGGAAAAGACGAAGGGAAGAGGAAAAGAGGAAGGGAAGAAGAAGAAGAGGAAGGGAAGAAGAGGAAGAGGAAAAGAGGAAGGGAAGAAGAAGAAGAGGGAGAGGAAAAGAGGAAGGGAAGAAGAAGAAGAGGAAGAGGAAAAGAGGAAGGGAAGAAGAGGAAGAGGAAAAGAGGAAGGTAAGAAGAAGAAGGGAAGAGGAAAAGAGGAAGGGAAGAAGAAGAAGGGAAGAGGAAAAGAGGAAGGGAAGAAGGGAAGAGGAAAAGAGGAAGGGAAGAAGAAGAAGAGGAAGAGGAAGGGAAGAAGAAGAAGAGGAAGAGGAAAAGAGGAAGGGAAGAAGAAGTATTCAGGATTCATGTCAAACGTGTCAGAGTCTCACCAGCTCGCTCCAGAGCTGCAGGGATGGCGAACGCCGGTCCAATCCCCATGACATCAGGAGGAACCCCCACCACCGCACTGGCCCTCAGGACCCCCAGCACCGGCAGACCCAGAGCCTCCACCGCTGACCTGCGACCAATCAGCACGGCCGCTGCTCCGTCACTCACTTGGCTGGAGTTACCTGACAACAGAGCGTGCGTGTGTGTGTGTGTGTTCAGGTGTGAGGTTCATCGTCCACCTGCGGGTCCAGCGGCGCTGACTCACCTGCCGTGGTGCTGCCGTCAGGTTTGAAGGCTGGACGCAGTTTCCCGAGTCCGTCCAGACTGGTCCCAGGTCTGACGCCGTCGTCTCTCCGCACCGTCACCTCTCGCTCTTTACCGCCATCGTCCACGAGCTTGGTGATGACGGGGACGATCTCCTGGTCGAACAGTCCCGACGCCTGAGCCCGAGCCGCTCTGTGAGGGGGCGGAGTCTAATATCAGACTTGAATTATCTATTAGATTATTTCCAGATAATGTTTTAAAAAGATGAAATTTCTACCAAGTTTCATTAAAACTTTCCTGTTTTTAACAAAAGCCAAATGAAACAAGCTCCAGTCAAACAGCTGCATCATTAATTAAGATCATTAAAACAGCTGGATTACTTCTGCTGAGAGCTGAGAGCGAAGGCGTCCTGCTTCTCTCTGGACACGCCAAACCTCTCCGCAACGTTCTCTGAGGTGATGCTGCACGCACACACACGCGCACACACACACACGCACACAACACACACACACACACACACACACACACACACACACAGTGTTGAATAATGTGTTTTTGCAGATCTTTATGATGTCACAGTGAAGTTGACCTTTGACCTCAGATTTTTTTTTAAATGTGATAATTAGTGGATGAATTCTTGAGTTGTGAAAGTGGTCACTGTGACCTTGACCTCTGACCTTTAGCCACTAAAATCTAATCAGGTCGTCCTTGAGTCCAAGTGAACGTTTGTGCCAAATGTGAAGCAGTTCCTTCAAAACGACCCAAAACAAAATGGCTGCCGCTCTGACTGGCGCCAGCGTGGAGGAATAAAATTGAGGTTGTTTAAATCATAAATCTGTAGTTGTGATTAATTCATTACCTTTTCTTGTCCAAGTGTAATATTTTCATTTTGGTTTGAAGGTCACAGTGAACTCTGATATGATCAGTTGTTATAGTTGTGGCTGTGGGATTATGATTGATTAGTTCACATCCAGCTGTTGATTGGTTGTGATGGATTAGTAAAACAGCAGAAGCAGCTCTCACCCCATGGGGATGATGCAGTCTCTAGCCTTGTCGTTGTCCATCAGCCTGGAGCTCAGGTCTCCAGGGTTTCCTACCGAACGCAGAGACATGCTCTCCACACTGTAACACACACACACACACACACACACACACACACAGTAAATGCACCAGGTGTGCTCTTAAAGTGACAGTACCTGATTACTAATTAACCTGTTCTATACATGAAATATAACCTTAAGTCAATTTTAATAAAAACATTATGATTCATTAACTGTCACTTTTCTTCCAGGACACTAATCATCGTCTCAGACACCAACTGTGTTGTTCATGTGACGCACCCGCAGGCCAGGCCCAGGTCGATGCATTCACTCCTGATGGCTCCTGCACAGACACAGGTGAACCAGGTCACACAGGTGAACCAGGTCACAGGTGAATCAACAGCAGGTGTATTTGTGTGAAGCTTCAGTTTTTACCTGCGATGTTGAACAGAGCCTGAAGCCCTGATGAGCACTGTCTGTTCACCGTGTAGACTGGGACGGTGTCTGGAAACCCACTGAGGAGGGGGAGGAGAGGGGGGAGGAGGAGGGGAGGAGGGGAGGGGAGGAGAGGGGAGGGGGAGGAGGGGAGGAGGAGGGGAGGGGAGGAGGAGGAGGGGAGGGAGAGTGGGAGACAGGAGTCAGTGATTGTGGTGGAAAAGTGTTTTTCTCCTGAAGCTTCAGACTGAGAGAAAAGTTCTTCAGTCTCTGAGCAGCTTCATGATCAGAGTGAGGAGAGGAGCTTCACTGCTTCCTCTCTCATTTCCTTTAGGAAACACTGGGAGGAGGAGGAGGACGAGGAAGGGGAGGCAGGAGAGGAGGAGGAGGAGGAGAGGGGAGGAGAGGAGGAGGAGGAGGAGGGAGGAGAGGGGAAGAGGAGGGGGAGGGAGAGAGGCAGAGGGGAGCGAGGAAGGGGAGGAGGAAGAGGAAGGAGGCAGGAGGAGGAGGAGGGAGGGGAGAGGAGAGGAGTGGAGGGGGGGAGGAGGAGGAAGAGAAGAGGAAGGAGGGGAGGAGGAGGGGAGGAGGAGGGGAGGCAGGAGGAAGAGGAGGAGGAGAGAGAAGGAAGGAGGAGAAGAGAGAGAGGAGGAGGAGAGGGAGAGGAGAGGAGGAGGGATGAGGAGGGCAGGGGGGAGATGGGAGTGAGGGAGGACGGTAGGAAAGAGGAAGAGGGAGGAAGGGAGGAGGAGGGGAGAGGGGAGGAGAGGAGGAGGGGAGGGGAGGAGAGGAGGAGGGGAGGAAGAGGGAAGGGAGGAAGAGGAAAGGAGGAGGAGGAGCGAGGAGGGGAAGAGGAAGAGGAGGAGGAGATGGAGGAGGAAAGAGAGGAAGTAGGAGGAGGAGAGGAGGAAGGAGGAGGAGGAGGAGGAGGAGGAAGAAGAGGAAGAGGAGGAGGAGGAGGAGGAGGAGGAGGAAGAAGAGGAGGAGGTTAAACAGCAGATTATTGGATCATTTTCAGATCTTCGGCAGTGATCTGAGTGTGTGAATGACTGAGGGTCAGTCTGACCTCTGACCTGAGGAAGTGAGCCACTCTGGCCATCAGAGCCCCGGCTCCAGGCTGCAGCACGTTACCTGCAGACAGGTGAACACAGGTCAACACGCAGACCATTTAAATCAACAGTCAGAGGGGGGGGGGCTAGTCTCACCCACACAGACGTCCCCCAGCTCGGCGGGTGACAGTCCAACATCTGTCAGCACAGCTGTCATCGCTGCACTCAGCAGCTCGTCAGGTGTGGTGTCCTGGAAGACGTCATCAGTTAGTGTCGGCACGGGTGAACAGGTGAACAGGTGAACAGGTGATGAGGTTCGACAGTTACCTTGAAAGATCCTCTCTTCGCTCTCCCGATAGCGGTCCTCAGTCCGTGAACCACCACCACGTCGTCCGGACCGCTGCTCGCTGCAGATCCGGATCCGGAGCCACATTCTGACCTCCATAAATCCCGCCTGTGGTCGGAGGAAGTGGAGGGAGACAGGTGACCTGAGATTATCTTCAGCCTGTGCATTGCGACGATGAAACACCTGAGTTCAGTCCGTACGACTGGAGCCACTTCCTGCTTCAGGACGGGGAGAGGAGAGGGACAATTAGAACGCGAAGGGGGCGAGTGTTCGTCTTCTTCTTCTCCTTCTTTTAAAACACCTGTTTCACTTCATTTCAGTTGAACAGGCCTGAAACCAAAGGCTTTAAAACAAGTGACACGAGTTCAACTTTACTCAGAAGCGTTGATTGACAGCTGATCAGGACCAGAGGGCGAGAACACGTGACCTCCGTCACTGAGTTTAAAGAGCTTCATGGGCATTTTTATTGATTTATTTTCTTATTGTTTTATTTATTTGATATACTACTATTGTATTTATGTTGTTATTTTTCTTGTTCTCAAAGCTGATGTACTACAGTTGTTATTAAAGAGGTTAAAACCTTTCTGTAGTCCTTTCTCTAAAGATCCTTACACCTTTTAAAAAACAAAAAACAAAAATTGTGATGCTATAACTACAGGAAGTACTTTTACTGTGAAACTGTAACTACAGGAAATACGTTTGTAACTACAGGAAGTACATTTACTGCAGGTACTCTAAATACATGAAATGCTTTTACTGTGAAACTTACTAAAGGAAGTACTTGTGCTGTGATACTGTGAGTACAAGAAGTACATTTACTATGATAAAGTAACTAAAAGGAAATACTTTTACTGTGATAATGTAACTACAGGAAGTACTTTTACTGTGATACGGAAACTACAGGAAATGCTTTTGCTTTGACTCTGTACTCTTGTATTGATGGTATATTTTTTCCCTGTTGTAGTGGTACTTTAACAAAAGTATAAAAAAAATCTAAATAGTATAGCAAGCCATGAAAAGTTAATAAAAAAGTTAATATTATATTAAGCCATGAAAAATTATTAAAATGTCATAGTATAGGTATTTCCAAGTCCGCCACTTTCTTCAGTGTCATGACCCCAACTTTCCACACGTCTTCACTCTCTGGTTTAGATGATCTGTTAGAAATTCCTTTCAACTCAAAAAGACTAATTTTAAGAATCAGTGACTGTATAACCTCTTTTAAAACAACAACCCTTGCAAAGATCAGGGCGGACTGGGTGGATGAGCTGGGGGAAGACTTGGAAGAGGACACTTGGAGCAGCCCTCTACAAAGAGTGAATGACAGTACTTCCTGTGGGAAACTAAGTATAATACAATTCAAGGTTTTACATTGCACTCACTATTCCAAAGCAAGACTGGCTAAAATATACCCTAACACAGATGCAAGCTGCGACAGGTGTCGAAACATTCCTGCCAACTTAACCCATATGTTTTGGTCATGCCCAGCCCTGACAACTTACTGGTCTGTGATCTTTAAAACACTATCAGAGGTACTGCAGCATCGGCCATATTTGGCTTCACAGATAGAAGACATACTGCAATAAGGAAAAGACATAAAAGCATCATCGCTTTCACAACACTGCTAGCACGCAGAAGAATATTACTATATTAGAAATCTAAAAATCCTCCTAATGTGTCTTTGTGCCTGAGTGACTTGATGCACTTCATACAGTTAGAGAAGGCAAAATACACACTCAGGGGGTCCAGGGACAAAGTCTTCTCTATCTGGGATCCTGTGTTGACATACTTAAGTGGACTTAAAACCATGCCTACTTAATACCACATAACAACCTTTTTCCTTTTATGATAATTTGTTCATGCAAACCATAGTAAACAGTGTACAGCTTCAATAATGATAAACCTATGTATATGTTTTCTCTTCTCATCTGGTTGGGTGTCCTACATGTTCCGGATGGGTGGGATGGATGGGCGGCTGAGTCATTACTTGTGTATATACGACAAAGGAAACAAGGGTAGAAAATAAAAATGAAAATATTGTGTGAGCATTGTTCCAAGGATTTTTCCTATGTTTTATTCTTGTGTACATACCTTGTATCAATGATGCTCAATAAAAACATATTGCAAAAAAAAAAAAAAAAAAACGTCATAGTATAGTAAGGCATAAAAAAAAAAAAAAACGTCATAGTAAAGTAAGGCATAAAAAATAATAGTATAGTAAGGCATAAAAAGTCATAAAAACGACATAGTATATTATGACATAAAAAAAAAAACGTCATAGTATAGTAAGTCATGAAAAGTCATAGTATAGTAAGGCATGAAAAGTCATATTTTAGAAAGGCATAAAAAGTCATAAAAGTGACATAGTATAGTAAGGCATAAAAAGT
>NW_019174604.1:1204780-1224248 GCF_002260705.1 Seriola dumerili | reverse complement strand
CATAGAATAGTAAGGCATAAAAAGTCATATTTTAGAAACGCATAAAAAGTCATATTTTAGAAAAGCATAAAATGTCATAAAAACGTCATAGTATAGTAAGGCATTAAAAGTCATATTTTAGAAAGGCATAAAAAGTCATATTTTAGAAAAGCATAAAATGGCATATAAACGACATTGTATAGTAAGGCATGAAAAGTCATAGTATAGTAAGGCATAAAAAGGCATAAAAACGTCATAGTATAGTAAGGCATAAAGAGTCATATTTTAGAAAGGCATAAAAAGTCATAAAAACGACATAGTATAGTAAGGCATAAAAGGTCATAAAAACGTCATAGTATAGTAAGGCATAAAAAGTGAAAAAAACGTCATATTTTAGTAAGGCATAAAAAGTCATAAAAACTTCATAGTATAGTAAGGCATAAAAAGTCATATTTTAGCAAGGAATAAAAAGTCATAAAAACGACATAGTATAATAAGGCATAAAAAGTTATAAAAACGTCATAGTATAGTAAGGCAGAAAAAGTCACAGAATAGAAAGGCATAAAAAGTAATAAAAACGTCATAGTATAGTAGTGCCTAAAAAGTCATAGAATAGTAAGGCATAAAAAGTCATAAAAACGACATAGTATAGTAAGTCATGAAAAGTCATAGTATAGTAAGGCATAAAAAGTCATAAAAACGTCATAGTATAGTAGGGCCTAAAAAGTCATAGAATAGTAAGGCATAAAAAGTCATATTTTAGAAACGCATAAAAAGTCATATTTTAGAAAAGCATAAAATGTCATAAAAACGTCATAGTATAGTAAGGCATTAAAAGTCATATTTTAGAAAGGCATAAAAAGTCATATTTTAGAAAAGCATAAAATGGCATATAAACGACATTGTATAGTAAGGCATGAAAAGTCATAGTATAGTAAGGCATAAAAAGGCATAAAAACGTCATAGTATAGTAAGGCATAAAGAGTCATATTTTAGAAAGGCATAAAAAGTCATAAAAACGACATTGTATAGTAACGCATGAAAAGTCATAAAAAGTCATAGTATAGTAAGGCATAAAAAGTGAAAAAAACTTCATATTACAGTAAGGCATAAAAAGTCATAAAAACTTCATAGTATAGTACGGCATAAAAAGTCATAAAAACGTCATAGTATAGTAAGGCATGAAAAGTCATAAAAACATCATAGTATAGTAAGGCATAAAAAGTCATATTTTAGCAAGGCATAAAAAGTCATAAAAACATCATAGTATAGTAAGGCATAAAAAGTCATAAAAACGTCATATTATAATAAGTCAAAAAAAAAACTTAAAAAACGTCATAGTATAGTAAGGCATAAAAAGTCATAAAAACGTCATAGTACAGTAAGGCATGAAAAGTGAAAAAAACGTCATAGTACAGTAAGGCTTAAAAAGTGTAAAAAACGTCACAGAATAGTGAGGCATAAAAAGTGAAAAAAACGTCATATTTTAGCAAGGCATAAAAAGTTATAAAAACGTCATAGTATACTAAGGCATAAAAAGTGAAAAAAACTTCATAGTATATTAAGGCATAAAAAATAAAAAATAAAAATATCATGTTATAATAAGGCAAAAAAAATTTTTAAAAACGTTATAGTATAGTACGGCATAAAAAGTAAAAAAAACATCATAGTATAGTAAGGCATAAAAAGTCATAAAAATGACATAGCATAGTAAGGCATAAAAAGTGAAAAAAACTTCATAGTATATTAAGGCATAAAAAATAAAAAATAAAAATATCATGTTATAATAAGGCAAAAAAAAATTTTAAAAACGTTATAGTATAGTACGGCATAAAAAGTGAAAAAAACTTCATAGTATATTAAGGCATAAAAAATAAAAAATAAAAATATCATGTTATAATAAGGCAAAAAAAAATTTTAAAAACGTTATAGTATAGTACGGCATAAAAAGTGAAAAAAACTTCATAGTATATTAAGGCATAAAAAATAAAAAATAAAAATATCATGTTATAATAAGGCAAAAAAAAATTTTAAAAACGTTATAGTATAGTACGGCATAAAAAGTGAAAAAAACTTCATAGTATATTAAGGCATAAAAAATAAAAAATAAAAATATCATGTTATAATAAGGCAAAAAAAAATTTTAAAAACGTTATAGTATAGTACGGCATAAAAAGTGAAAAAAACTTCATAGTATATTAAGGCATAAAAAATAAAAAATAAAAATATCATGTTATAATAAGGCAAAAAAAAATTTTAAAAACGTTATAGTATAGTACGGCATAAAAAGTGAAAAAAACTTCATAGTATATTAAGGCATAAAAAATAAAAAATAAAAATATCATGTTATAATAAGGCAAAAAAAAATTTTAAAAACGTTATAGTATAGTACGGCATAAAAAGTGAAAAAAACTTCATAGTATATTAAGGCATAAAAAATAAAAAATAAAAATATCATGTTATAATAAGGCAAAAAAAAATTTTAAAAACGTTATAGTATAGTACGGCATAAAAAGTGAAAAAAACTTCATAGTATATTAAGGCATAAAAAATAAAAAATAAAAATATCATGTTATAATAAGGCAAAAAAAAATTTTAAAAACGTTATAGTATAGTACGGCATAAAAAGTGAAAAAAACTTCATAGTATATTAAGGCATAAAAAATAAAAAATAAAAATATCATGTTATAATAAGGCAAAAAAAAATTTTAAAAACGTTATAGTATAGTACGGCATAAAAAGTGAAAAAAACTTCATAGTATATTAAGGCATAAAAAATAAAAAATAAAAATATCATGTTATAATAAGGCAAAAAAAAATTTTAAAAACGTTATAGTATAGTACGGCATAAAAAGTGAAAAAAACTTCATAGTATATTAAGGCATAAAAAATAAAAAATAAAAATATCATGTTATAATAAGGCAAAAAAAAATTTTAAAAACGTTATAGTATAGTACGGCATAAAAAGTGAAAAAAACTTCATAGTATATTAAGGCATAAAAAATAAAAAATAAAAATATCATGTTATAATAAGGCAAAAAAAAATTTTAAAAACGTTATAGTATAGTACGGCATAAAAAGTGAAAAAAACTTCATAGTATATTAAGGCATAAAAAATAAAAAATAAAAATATCATGTTATAATAAGGCAAAAAAAAATTTTAAAAACGTTATAGTATAGTACGGCATAAAAAGTGAAAAAAACTTCATAGTATATTAAGGCATAAAAAATAAAAAATAAAAATATCATGTTATAATAAGGCAAAAAAAAATTTTAAAAACGTTATAGTATAGTACGGCATAAAAAGTGAAAAAAACTTCATAGTATATTAAGGCATAAAAAATAAAAAATAAAAATATCATGTTATAATAAGGCAAAAAAAAATTTTAAAAACGTTATAGTATAGTACGGCATAAAAAGTGAAAAAAACTTCATAGTATATTAAGGCATAAAAAATAAAAAATAAAAATATCATGTTATAATAAGGCAAAAAAAAATTTTAAAAACGTTATAGTATAGTACGGCATAAAAAGTGAAAAAAACTTCATAGTATATTAAGGCATAAAAAATAAAAAATAAAAATATCATGTTATAATAAGGCAAAAAAAAATTTTAAAAACGTTATAGTATAGTACGGCATAAAAAGTGAAAAAAACTTCATAGTATATTAAGGCATAAAAAATAAAAAATAAAAATATCATGTTATAATAAGGCAAAAAAAAATTTTAAAAACGTTATAGTATAGTACGGCATAAAAAGTGAAAAAAACTTCATAGTATATTAAGGCATAAAAAATAAAAAATAAAAATATCATGTTATAATAAGGCAAAAAAAAATTTTAAAAACGTTATAGTATAGTACGGCATAAAAAGTGAAAAAAACTTCATAGTATATTAAGGCATAAAAAATAAAAAATAAAAATATCATGTTATAATAAGGCAAAAAAAAATTTTAAAAACGTTATAGTATAGTACGGCATAAAAAGTGAAAAAAACTTCATAGTATATTAAGGCATAAAAAATAAAAAATAAAAATATCATGTTATAATAAGGCAAAAAAAAATTTTAAAAACGTTATAGTATAGTACGGCATAAAAAGTGAAAAAAAAGTCATCGTATAGTAAGGCATAAAAATTTATAAAAACATGATAGTATAGTAAGGCATAAAAAAGTGAAAAAAATGTCACAGAATAGTAATGCATCAAAAGTCATAAAAATGACATAGTATAGTAAGGCATAAAAAGTCACAGAATAGTAAGGCATAAAAAGTCATAAAAACGTCATAGTATAGTAAGGCATAAAAAGTCACAGAATAGTAAGGCATAAAAAGTCATAAAAACATCATAGTATAGTAAGGCATAAAAATTTATAAAAACATCATAGTATAGTAAGGCATGAAAAGTCATAAAAACATCATAGTATAGTAAGGCATAAAAGTCATAATAATGTCACAGCATAGTAAGGCAAAAAAAGTGAAAAAAAACGTCATATTTTAGCAAGGCATGAAAAGTCATAAAAACATCATGGTATAGTAAGGCATAAAAAGTCATAAAAACGTCATAGTATAGTAAGGCATAAAAAATTGAAAAAAACGTCATATTTTAGCAAGGCATAAAAAGTCATAAAAATGACATAGTATAGTAAGGCATAAACATCATAAAAATGTCGCAGTATAGTAAGGCATAAAAAATAAAAAATAAAAATCTCATAGTATAATAAGGCAAAAAAAAATTAAAATACGTCATAGTATAGTACGGCATAAAAAGTGAAAAAAAACGTCATATTTTAGCAAGGCATGAAAAGTCATAAAAACATCATGGTATAGTAAGGCATAAAAAGTCATAAAAACGTCATAGTATAGTAAGGCATAAACATCATAAAAATGTCGCAGTATAGTAAGGCATAAAAAATAAAAAATAAAAATCTCATAGTATAATAAGGCAAAAAAAAATTAAAATACGTCATAGTATAGTACGGCATAAAAAGTGAAAAAAACGTCATAGTATAGTAAGGCCTAAAAAATAAAAATTAAAACGTTACATTATAATAATCCAAAAAATTTTTTTTAAAAACGTCGTAGTATAGTAAGGCATAAAAAGTGAAAAAAACGTCATAGTACAGTAAGGCAGTAAAAAGTGAAAACGTCATAGTATAGTAAGGCATAAAATGTCACAGAATAGTAAGGCATAAAAAGTCATAAAAACATCATAGTATAGTAAGGCATAAAAATTTATAAAAACATCATAGTATAGTAAGGCATGAAAAATTGAAAAAAACGTCATATTTTAGCAAGGCATGAAAAGTCATAAAAATGACATAGTATAGTAAGGCATAAACATCATAAAAATGTCGCAGTACAGTAAGGCATAAAAAATAAAAAATAAAAATCTCACAGTATAATAAGGCAAAAAAAAATTAAAATACGTCATAGTATAGTAAGGCATAAAAAGTGAAAAAAAAATGTCATAGTATAGTAAGGCATAAAAAGTGAAAAAAACGTCATAGTATAGTAAGGCCTAAAAAATAAAAAATAAAAACGTTACATTATAATAATCCAAAAATTTTTTTTTAAAAACGTCGTAGTATAGTAAGGCATAAAAAGTGAAAAAATCGTAATAGTATAATAAGGCATAAAAAAACTACATGGAGAATACTGTGGAAAACAAGATAAAACTGAATTGGAAGATACAAGCTAAAAAACAACAGACCACCCCCCTTCAGCTCCACAGCCCCCCCTCTTTCAGAGGTGACATCATCACCTCCTCATTATAGGAACCTTAACAGGCAAGATAGACCAATGGAGAAATGCCAGTTTTAGTTCTTCAGATCATCCCGGGGCTCTGAAGAACTATTTGTGAATAATTGGTTGATATTGTAAATTTACATCTGACTATCTTAAATAAAAGTGTTATAAAGTCAATAGTGGTGCGTATGTTATTTGTTATTAAGTTTCCAACCCCACTTTAGTTGAAAGACTACATACAGAGACTTAACAATTTAATTTGCATTTCTTCAGTTTATTATATTTTATGAGAAATGTAAGAAAATTGATCTGAATCTAAATCAGTAAATATTGTATTTAGATTGTGCTTCTACAGGTTTTAACATTACTTTACAAACTTAAAGATTCAATGTTGACACAAATACTGCAAGTTGAAGTTTGAGATGATTTTAATCTGTTTTACACAGTATTTTTTACTTTGTCTTCCAAAACAAAAGGTTTACTTTACAATATTAAGCTTGTGTTAATATTTCATTGATTGACACTTAATTTTATTATTAGGAAAAAGTTTCTCTGCAGAAACTTTAGTGGCGTCACTTTATTGAAGGAGTTTGATCATAATGAATGAGTAGAAATCTGTAAAATAACAGTTTTTCTCTGTAAATATTAATGAAACTTTCCGTAAATTTATTGTTTTTACACTTCATTTGAATTAGGATATTTCACTTTAATTTTACGGTTTTTGTTTGGCAGCTGCTGCTGCTCATTCCGTTTTTTTTACAATTTCTTTTTTTACAGTGTAGTATAGTTAAGCCATTAAAAAGTCATAAAATCATAGTATAGTACGGCATAAAAAGTAAAAAACAAAACGTCATAGTATAGTAAGGTGTCAATAACTTCAGAATACACACACTCACAGATCAGTTGAAGCTTTTATTTCCAAACACATTCATAAGGCCACAGACTCACTGCACATTCTGGTTGGAATCAGACAACAGGAAACAAAAACATCCAAAAATATTTTTCTCAATATAGAATCAGATATAAAAGAGTTTGTCCTCCATAAGAGACTAGATGAAGTGCTTTAGGACACAGTCACAGAAACATATTTACACAACGGCAACGTTAAAGGAAAAAGAGCAAATCAATGAATCAAAAGTTTTCAAAGTAAAAGCATCTGTAGTGATCTTTGAGGGTCAGTGTTTGTTTAAATAAAACACAAAAAACAGACTGGGAGAGTAAGTGTGAGAATCATTTCTGATAATCTGCTGTGATGCTCAACAGGTAGAAGTTCAGGTGAATTGTGGGTAAAATGGCCTTTTAAATGAGCATTTTACGTCACAGCAGAAACTCAGACACAGGACGGAGCACCAAGGGAAGCTGAGTGTAGAAAACTGTGACGAGCTCTCTGGTTACAAACACAAAACTCATTATTCATTCTGCTTTAAATACCAAAAACACCTGCACAGGTGAGAGACAGAAAAGCCAGACTTTATTTCAGATCCTCACTGTTTTTAAAACCCTTCAGTAACAGCGGAGGAGGAGGAATCAGCTGGGTGAGACGCAGTTTACTAAATACATGATCTTTAAGGCGGGAAACTGAAAACCTGTTCACACTGAGGAGGAACTGATGGCAGTGTTTGTTTTGTGTTTTACTCATTATCTTTGTCTGAACATGTTACTGTTTAAAATCCACATTTAACTGAGTGTTATAAAAACACCTAAAAGGTTTCACCACAGACTAAAGTGTTACACCTGCTGACACGACTCATCCATTAAAGCTCCTCCAGTGTAAAGGTCTGTGTCCATGTGTAGTGTGATTATAGATCAGCTCTAGCTTCTATATTAATACTGTGAAAGTATCAAAGCCTCAGTCCACAGAGAAATGCACACAGCCTGTATTCAGAAACTGAGCCTTAAAACCAGCCGTCAGGACTTCTGGAACTTTGTGATGTCACAACAAAGCAGTCACCAAGCCCCGCCCACCTGGACCCACCATCCAAACCTTGCAGGATTTGGTTTCTCTGAGTGTTTTTACCTGAAATCTGCTATATTTTTATTGGATCACTCAGAAAACAGTCAGCCAATCAGAAGAGAGGCTCAGAGCCTCCTCTCTTCTGATTGGCTCACTGACCTGTTGTTACTAGAGCTGCAGAGAGAAGCCTGAGAGAGGAGATGTAAAACTACACTGAGATGGTTTTTATATCTTCTGATGGATCAACACTTCAAATAAAACACAGAAGAAGAAACATGGAGCTTTACAGGTCAAGATGAATCAAATTACAGTCCAGTAATGGATCAATCAAGGCAACTATTTCAATAACTGATCAATGGGTTCAGTTCTTCTCTCTGCTTCTTTTCTTCATTAATTATCATGAACTGAATTGACTGAATATCGTTGGTGTTGAACTGTCGTTAAGACACAACAAGTAACAGTGATGAATACTTTTCACTGTGTTCTGATGTTTTATAAACTAAATATTGATATATAACAGATTATAAATCTATATGATGTTATGTGAAGAAAGAAACAAAGTAACTGATCGACCAATCAGCAGCTGGCGTTCACAGAGGACTGCATGGCTTTCATCAGGTTTAATGTTAAAGTTGTGGTTTACTGTATTTTCTTACTATGTTAAAACCAGCTCTGATGTCTGTGACTCCATTAGAGACATCAGAGTCTCACACGTTCCCTCATCACCATGAACACCCCCCCCCCCCCCCCCACTCTGACTAATCTCAGAATTCTAGAAAACATTCTTTCTCTTCCGTAGGTTTGAATCTGTACATCTGTTGACAACGATAAAAACAGAATAGTGTCAGACTTCAAACACACCAACCTGTGTGTGTGTGTGTGTGTGTGCGCGTCTGTGTGTGTGCGCGTGTGTGTGTGTGTGTGTGTGTGTGGACTCCTCTGTAACCTCGGTTTACCCATGAGGCTGTTCTCTGCAAGATTTTTCTTTGCAACCAAGAGAAAGTGGTAACCACGGCGACCACAGCTCAATAACAACAACAGCTGATGTGGAGAAACAACAACAACAGAGGCGGTGGAGGAATGTGAGGAACTGGTCTCTGTCTCTTGGGGACGGTCCTCCCAGAAGCCCCTCCCTCCTTCAACAGCTTCCTGAGAACCCGTCTTCACACTTTCAAAATAAAACTCATCATGGCGGCGAAGCGGGAATCTCTGTGGCGTCCTGCCCTCCGCCGGGCTCAGGCGTAGAAGATGAGCTCGGGGATCTGCCCCCCCTGCACTCCGGTGCCGTTGGTGCTGTCCGAGGAGCACTGGAACTGGAAGGTCACTTTCCCACACTGCACCTCTGTCATGCCCTCCTGGCCGAAGTAGCTCAGCTCGTTGCCGTCCAGCACCACGCTGGCGGTGTAGAAGGTGTCCGGCTCGATCTGCACCGGGTACTCGAACCAGACGGGGAAGGTGCTGCTGGAGCCGTCCGAGAAGTACTTGATGATCCTCTGAGCCATCGGCACGCCCTGACGCTTCAGCTCGATCTTGGCGCTGTACTCGGCCGAGCCGCAGCTGGAGCCGTACAAGCCGAAGCCGGCGATGAACACGCGCTTGTCCACGGCGAACTGGATGCTGTCGCAGCGGCCTCGGTACCGCCACTGGTTGCTCCTGTAGGCGCAGGACTGGAAGCGGTGGCAGCGCTGCGGCGCCAGGCCTTTACGAGGTTTGGTGCAGAACAGGAGTTCAGGCTTGTTGGCGGCGGTGTACCACAGGAAGATGTCGTTGGTCTCGTTGAGCGTGAGCACACCGGACTGCGCCGCTCCGTTGGCGAAGTCCTCTAACGCCATGGTGGGGATGCGGATCAAGTAGATGGCCTTCCCCAGGACCAGGCGCTTGTTCTCGATGGTCGGGGACAGGTCCTGTCGTTGGCACTCGGCCTCGGCCCAGTTCAGCGCCGCCTCGAACACCACCATCTCTTTGGCGTTGAGCGTCTCCCGCCGCAGGATGCTCTCCAGCGTCTGAGTGTCGATGTCGCAGAAGCCCTCGGAGCGCAGCGCGAGCTCGGCCTGCGCGTCGATCACCTCCCAGCAGCGCTGCGTCAGGTCGGGCTCCTCGAACAGGCAGCTCTGCGACAGCAGCACGCAGGCGTTCTTGGCGCTAAGGCTGGTCTCCAGGAAGTTGACGCAGGCCCGGGCCAGGTGAGGCACGATGTACTTTTTGGCAGCATAGAGGGTGGCGAGCACCGTGTCGGCGCAGAGGTCGATCTCATCACAGTAGATGTACCTGCAGAGGTCAAAAACAGACGCCGCCGTCACCAGAAATAAATATGAACCCTTGTTTTGAGCCTGATATTTCTACTGAGAGAATCCAAAGGTGGACGTACTTCAACATGGCCAGGAAGGAAGGAGGCTCCACGTCAGGGATCCGGATCTCCTCCTGATCCTCGGCCAGTTCGCCGTAGAACATGGCGTGGAACACGGAGCTGCCGACGGCCAGGACGTACTGCAGCAGAGGGAGAGAGAGGACACATTGACATCACACAGAGACAAACAGCTGGGAGCTCTGGTCATGTGACTCAGCTTCACTGCTCTGCTCTCCAGTCCGTTACCACGTCACAACATATGAACTACATGGAAAACCAAGTTGAAAGTTAAATCGTTTTGTTTTTATGTGGCTGGTAAATCTTCAGGCTCATTAAAGACTTCATTCATTTTCAGATTGTAAGTATCACCTGTGAGTCACTTGCAGATGTCGTACGTTCTATCACGTCTCACACTCTGTAAAAGTTCCACGCGGCCGACATGTTTCGTTTTGGCGGCCTGTCGGCGGGAGGCGGAGCTTCACTACACAGGTGATCGGTTTGAAGGTGATCGCTGACTAGAAGCTTTAATTCCCATCTACCCCAACATCCCCTCTATAAGAGTCAGTCAGTCTTTGTCACACTTTATAGTTTGTGTTGAGATTTTGAATCTTGAAGGTGAAACGTCTGAATCAAGGTTCACGTGACTGTTGACATGAACTCCTGAGACCTGGATCTGGTCCAGGACCGTACGAGCTCCACGAAACACTGAGTCACAACAGATCCACCAACGAGTCACAGTTTTTCTTTAAGACGAGTTTGTCCTGAGATAATGAAACATTTTAAATCATATTTAAATTGTTATCTTCTAAAATCATACATGATATTATAAAACCTTTAAATCCACAGCTGCTCCTGAACAGACCTGCAGTCTGACGGGTTTTACCTTGTGTCCTGGGACTCGCTGCGTCCCTCCAGGTGGCCCGACCACGAAGTGAACATCCGCCATCATCTCATTGTTGAACATGACTGAATTTCTACAAAGACACAGAATTCACCAACTGTCAGTGTTTTATATAAAGAACAAAAAGATTCATATGGAGCTTCCTCCTCCCTCAGGTGACCTGCTGTTTTGAATCAACACTGACGGTGATTTACCATCTGCATGTGTGTGACGCAGCAGTAATAAATCTGTGGTTCTTCGACTGTCAGGGTTTGAGGGTCTGAATCAGGACTGAGGCTCCAGGACCAGAGAACCACAGAACTGATTCTAGACTGTCTAATATTGTTTTTTCACCAATCTGATGATGAACCGGAGCCTCTTTGGTTCCAAAAGTCTGAAACAAACAAGATTGGACTGTTTTCCTTTACTGTGATGAGACCGAGAGACAAACTTTGATTATCACTTCCAGCAGACGACACATGGGTGTGGTTTCACTTTATTCACCTGTCCATGTGTGTGTCGGGATAGACAAAAGAGAGGAAGTGAGGCTCTGATGTTTTGTAGTGACTGTTTTCTAACAACACAAAGGCTGATCAGTTCCTGTTGTTTCAAATAAACAGTGTCAAACTCATATGGACTAGACAATGGATCCGTACAAACGTGTTGCAGTCAAGAGCCCACTCTCTTTCAGCTTTCTTCAATGGACAGTAGCTGCTACAACATGAGTTTAAAGGCTTAACAATGGTTCAGTGAATCTAATAACACCTAGCAAAGGAGAATAACAACCCTGTGCAGCAGTGTGGTGTTTACTGGTCAGAAGGTCAGTGGGAACGAGCTGAAGTTCCCTGAACCCACCATCATGTGGATGAGACCAGTTTGTGACATGGAGCATGATACTGCTGGAAGGAGCCATTAGAAGATGAACAACACTCAGACACACTGAGACATTCACACCATGTTGGGTTGGTGTTAAGGCCCAGACAGAGCCGTGCTTCCGCTCCTCCACACTGTCCAATCAGCTGTGTGGATGAGCACCTGGAGGGCAGGTGTTCAGACACTCACCTCTCTCGGATGGTGGGGTACAGGCCCTGCCAGTTGCAGCAGCCCTGCGCGGCGGAGGCGGTGTTGTTGTTGGTCAGGTTCTGCTGCTGGTACTGCTGGATGGAGGTGGTGCTGCTCGCTGAGGCGGGGGGGACCAGCTTCTTAGTGGGGAACAGCTCTGCAGCCATTATCTTCCAGTCAGACTGCGGGCCGGCTCATGGCTGAACGGCGGAGGGTGGAGAGGACTGCGGAGAGACGTGGTTCATGATCAGTGACAGTGAACACAGGAGCGACTTCGTTTAGAAACCCGAGGGTTCACGGTGTAGCTGTGCTAACGTTAGCGCAGCTAGCCAAACATCGTCAGGGTCCTTTTCACCGGCAGGTTTTTACACGTCACCTCGATGAAACCTACCGACACCGAACCATGTCAACACCGAGCTAAACACACACACAACAGAGAGTTAACCGGGCGATGCCCGAACCCCGGGGTGTTGTTAATTCACTGTTAACTTTAGCATGTTTATGCTAGTTAGTTAGCCAACTAAGTTTAAAGGTGTATGAGTTTATTCTCCCGCCATCGTTCGGCTTTTTTGTAAATAACACAGTCTCCACTTACTTGAGTGTGACGCAGAGATATTTCGGATCATATCCTGTTTCCACATTCACTAGTTTTTTAGTTGTTCAACAGACTGGCGGATTAGCTTTGTTTACAGTAGCTAGTCATCTTCTTCTTCTACGGTTTACAGCGGCAGGCTCAGCTCATCGGAGGAAGAGCACCGCCCCCTGGAGGACACAGAGGAAACCACACTGTGATGCTGCTGGAAGGAGCTGCCACTTCATGCTCTTGGTTTCCTGTTTGTGATGGAAAACTCTTTCGAATAATTAAAGTTTGTTTTATACTAATTTATTATTATATATCTTTATCTTCAATAATTATATTTATCATTTTAATTTCTTATTATTTAGGTTTTTGTGGGGTGTTGTGACGCTTTGTCTCAAATCTCACTTTGTATTTTTGACCTTTTTTTTGCACACCTGTGACAGACAGGTGCAGAGAAAAGGTGGTGTAAAAAAAAAAGTGTGGGAGCTGATTTTTGTTACTTTGATTAATGTTTTTTTTAACTTTAAATCCTCTTCATTTTATCGATATAATTACGTCCTGTTACATGTCCCTATTCAAAAGGATAATTAATCTAAGGTGGATTAATATTCACAGTGAAATCAAAGGTAAAAGCCCACTGTCACAAATGGATGCTTGTTTACACAAGGAGAACATGAGTGAGACTCAACTTTACTCTGAATAAACTGAATGTGCATGTTGTTCCAAAGCATTAATAAATATTTTACGCATATTTATATTACACTACAATGTCCTGGGAAACAGTGAGGTAAATGTTTTAGTACAATACATCATGTTATATTAATATTATTATTATAGTAATATCTGATAATACTGAATGACTAATATTGAAACTGTATTCCTCTCGGAAACTTTAACATTTACAACTTTAACTTTACTTTACTGTACTTCCCTCTTTCTTCTTTATTTTCTCCTCAGCTCAGGTTCATTTTTTTCTCATTAAATATAATTAATGTTTTTAATTATTATTTAGTTTTTTTTCTATTTTTTGTCTCTGTTATGTTTAATGTCTTTCACAGTAAGTAGAGGGTTCGTCCTCCAGTCACAGGGTTGGAGGTTCGATCCCCGGCTTGTCCACATGTCAGTGTCCTCGGGCAAAACCCCAAATTGTTCCTGATGGTGAGAAACACTGTGAGTGTGTGTGTGTTGCTGTTCAGTACGTGAACGTGTTGAGTTGAATAAACACAAACACAACACAGACCATCATGATATACAACATATTCCTTTATTGTTACTGATAAATCTGTCACTCTCCCATTTCAAAATAAAAAGAACATGAAAAAAGGAAAACACCTGTGTGTACTTCATGTACTGTGTGTACTTTATGTACTGTGTGTACTTTATGTACAGCCTGATTAGCTTTTATAATCTCTCTTTAACATTTCACTGTACACGTCAAAAGACAATAATAATTTACAGGTTTTGTTCCAGGTTTCAGTTTGAAGGTTCAGCTTCTGCTTTTGGCCACTGAAGACGACAAAATATAAATGTGAACATAGTTTGACTGACGGTTCAGCTGCCTACGTCACTCCTGGCGAGTGTTACTGTTCATGTGGTGAAGGTGACGCCCAACATCTGTATACTGGTTTATAATCAAAGTGTAAAATGGTAAATGACATTAAATGAGACTGTCCTCCTGTGAAGAAGAAACAGGCCCACAGGTCGTCTGTGCAGCAGGTTGTTATGACATCATAGTTAGGTTTTGTTGCTAGGCGACCTCTAGTCGTCGTAGTAATGATGACAGAAGCAAAGGGAAAAGTGTCGGTGATGTAGTATAAAGAGAGACAAAGTCAACAAAACACAGGAATATGACAGAGAGCGTGTTATGGCGGTTATTTTTGTAACCATGACAACAAAGATCGTTTAATGTTGAGGAAGTGCGCTACTTCTTTAACCCAAATCACCATATTTTCCTAAACCTAAACAAGCCATGACCATTATTATAGTAACCATGGTGACAAAGGTCGTAGCCGTTCTCCTTACAGTCCGCGTGTTTATTATTGTAACAATGGCAACCAAGGTCCGGTACGCATGGCGCGGTCGGTCGGGCGCAGATTCAGGAGGAGACTCTGCTATGGGTCGAATCAGAGGCTTGAAAAATACGATCTATACGGTCGTTTAGGTTGAAGGAGTTGGATTAAATGATTCCACTGATCTGTTGCTGCGATCGTTAAACTAAATGTTGATGGAGTCTGGTTTTGAAGTTTAATTTATTCAAATGATGTTTTAAAGCAAACACCACCTTTATTTTCTGCCCTTCTATAAACGCTAATTAGCAAACACAAGTTGATGTTTAAAGTCAAGAAGATTAAAGTTAGAACCCTGAAATAAAAGAAAAAAGACAAGTGGCCCTAATCCTCTTCTGTATAAAAACATTTGATCTGTTTGTGTCATGTAAATGTACACATGCTGTTTTTGCTTGTTGAATATGAGTTTGTTTCACTTCAGGTTAATTTCACAGACTGTAGCAGCTGGAGGGAGCGCTTGTTTTCTACAGGAGGAACAAGGAGGTTAAAGACAGTAAACTGGCTGAATCTGAAAATGCTTGTGTCTCCGTTCTGGAATGAATGGTTCTGCAAAGACGCATGAAAATGTTACAGTGAATGTGCTCAGAGCAGTGTGTTATGGGTAATTGCAGAGGAGGCGAAGGAACGTCAAACAAGCTGAGTGACTGATCCAGTTTTCTACAGGGAGGAGGCGGCTCCAGCATCACCCACGCACAGGGAAGCTGTTTAAAATCTGACTGGACACGTCTGAAAACTTTGGCCTGTTAGTGTTAAAGAGACATTTTAGACTTCAGTTTAAACCTGTAGGAACGTTTGATCCTGCTGCTGATGATCGGTCGTGTTGCTGTTATTAGTGACTAAAGCCGACGTTTAGCTGTTTACTGTTATTCAGACGTTTCAGTGTGGATGCAGACATCACATGACTGAGCCAGTGGTGTCCAGCTGTTTGCTGTTGGAAATCAAAGTGAATACTTCATTTTAAGTGTCAGAACAAACAAACAGACTCCATTCATTTCTTACAGTATTTTATAGGAAAGCTGAATTTAAACCGCAGCCACCAACTCCGTGTGTTTACTCATCACACAAATCATGTTTGATCTTTCGGCTCAGCAACGATTTAAATTTCCCTTTACACCACATTAATAAATAGATCTACTCGAATACCTAAAAACTACAAATCCCGTTTCTGTTGAGCCTTTTACACAGATTAAACTATGACGGAGTATTAGTGCCGCACTGAGGAAACAAAAAGAAATCTGAAATTTCAAGAACAAAGTCGTAATGTTCCGAGAATAAAGTCGTAATGTTACAAGAATTAAGTCTTTTTATAATATATATATATATTCTCATAATGACTTTTTTTCTTCAAATATTGCGACTTCATTCTCGTTATTTCCGTTTCTTTCAGTGTGGCCCTAATCCTCCGTTGTATAAAACTGAGGCTAAAAGAAAAGCAGACTTGTTTGCACTGTGCCAGGAGAATAGCTGCATTTTTGGAGATGATCATTTGGTAAAAAGCAGAAATCAAAGTGTTGCCGCTCTGAGAGGCGGAGTCACGTATCGTACGTCTACTAACACCAGCAGAAACCCCAGGAGAAAAAAAATCACTTTTCAAGTTAAACGGAAAAAAAACGTCTTTAAAAAAAAATATCTACCTGTATCTTACAAGTCTGTCACCAAACACAAAGAGTCGTTTAAAAAACTAGTCATTGCTCCAAATAATAATAATAATTATATTAATGATAATTACACAAAATACAATATTTTCAGGCAGTCAGCGTATAAAGCATGTACAAATCTGGAGGACAGCTTGTGAGCAGTTTGAACTAACGTGTCACTTAAAGTCTTAGAGTTTAGTTATTATTGTTATTTTAAAACAAAATGAGCTAATTAGCATTAGCAACAACACCTGTCAGGTTTAGCAGGAAGCATCTGCTCGTCTCAGTTGAACCGTTCGTCTTTAATTTGGCGTTTTAACATCGTAATAAATACGTGACGTGATTAAAGCAGAAGAAATAAATGAGAAAAGCTTCACTGCAGCTTTTTTTTTTTTCCTGCTGCAGTTTGTCAGAATTTTATAACAATAAATACACAAGAAAAAAAAGCAGCAAGTTTTTAAATCGCGCCTCGTCACAACAAATAGAACAAGTGAATCTGAAGAAACTCAAACCAGAATGTTTCACAAAAAAACTGAAACAGCCCAAAAGT
Organism: Seriola dumerili; assembly: GCF_002260705.1. NCBI lineage: Eukaryota > Metazoa > Chordata > Actinopteri > Carangiformes > Carangidae > Seriola > Seriola dumerili. The sequence goes on along the minus strand of NW_019174604.1, from coordinate 1,207,451 downwards.
TCAACCCTGGAATATTTCAGGTTGATTTCAGCTGTTTTCAGGAGACATGTGACTGTGGACAGACGCTCCACCTGTGTGTCCAGGTGGAGGCTCGGCTCAGTGTGTCACAGTCTCCAAACACACTGACGGGTTTCATTTCAAAACGATCCCACAGGCATCAACCCCTCTGTCGGGTTCTTCTTCTACTTCCTAACACCTGTGTCTGTGTATTAAGGGACCTGAACCTCACCTGGCACAGGTTTCTCTTCTTCTACGCTGGTAAAGTCGTCACTTCCTGCACAGCTCAGCTCAAGAACTGAGATCCTGAAACAGACGGTTTTAACCAGGAGCTTCAGAGTTTGGATGAAGCAGCTCGAGAGAAACAAGGTTTTATTTTAAATATATATTTAATCATCGCCTGAATCCTCGGCTGCTGTGTGTGTTTCAGGAGGAATGATCTCACCTTCAGGCTGTCGCTTCAGTGTGAATGTAAGTACTGGATCAGACCACATATGTCAGACCTGGATTGAGATTGGGGGCCAGGAACCTGATCAGGATCCCTACAGAGTTCTGTTGGGTCCAAAGTCATTAGATAATAACCGTTAGCAGAACGGAGGAGCAGCAGGTTTATGACCGACTGACAGCAGGGGGCGATAACGAGCCAAAAACATGACGACAGTGTGTGTGTGTGTGTGTTTAACCATCAGTTTTCATATCATCCTGCTCTTTCACGTCGCTGCAGTCACATGTGAGACGGCACTGTACAAAGGTTTAAAGCACCAGAGCAGTGGTTTCCAACCTGAGGGCCGGGGCCCAGTGGGGGGTTGCAGAGCTACTGCAAGTGGGCCGACAAATCATTTGTCTAATAGTAGGATAGGGAGAGAGAGAAGGAAACAAGGAGAGAGAGAGAGAGAGAGAGAGAGAAGGAAACAAGGAGAGAGAGAAAGCCTCCACATTGTTCCTGGGTTGGCGTCATGAAAGTGGGACATGGGCTGGAAACTTTGGGAACCACTGAACCAGAGAACCTGTCTCTGTCTCTTCATGTGGTCCAGACTGACTCCATGATACTACCAGGTCTCTGTGGGGACCAGGTCTCTGTGGGGACCAGGTGACTGTGGGGACCAGGTCTCTGTGGGGACCATGTCTCTGTGGGGACCAGGTCTCTGTGGGGACCAGGTCTCTGTGGGGACCAGGAGACTGTGGGGACCAGGTCTCTGTGGGGACCATGTCTCTGTGGGGACCAGGTCTCTGTGGGGACCAAGTGACTGTGAGGACCAGGTGATGATGATAATGATGATGATGATGAAGAGTGAACATCTAAAGTGACTCAAATGTTTGCACAGTGCTGCTCGGACATGTCGCCATGACAACAGTGTGTTTGTATTGTGGTTGCTCTGACTACAGGTTCTACAGCTGGTTTCAGACCAGCAGGAGTCACTGCCTTCAGAAGGCTCTTATTTTGAAATGAAACTCCTCAGGTGTTTGTGATCTGACCTGCCGCTGCCCTCATGTTTCGACTGTCCACTCAGGGTCATGACCTTTGACCTCTCACCTCCTGTGGGGGCTTTTACAGGGTGAAACAGAAGTCGTCGTCTCCAGGCACAACTTCAAAAGTAAAACTCAACCAGATTCATTTAAAGCAGAAATCCAGCAGCAGGTCCGTCAGTCCACCGTCCTCTCAGCTCCTCCCACTGCATTTTAGCTCCTCTCACATCCCCTTAGCTCCTCCCACGTCCTCTAAACACCTCAAAGAATCTGTGTTCTGAAGAAAAAAGGCACGTTATCATGACGAACACCTCAGAGCGAGTGTCTGGGGTTAGTGACGGAGACAGAGGTGGAGCTTGTATCTTCACCTGTGACGGAGAAAAGAGAAAGAAAAGATTCCAGCGTTTGTAAAATGTACCGAGGCTTTCTGTTTTCATTCATCGTCTCATCCAGAGGTTGGTTTGTTTCAGGACCCAGGCCAGCCTGAGTCCAGGAGGCGGGCGGGGACCAATACGTGACGAATCTTAACAGGAGCAGTCTGTGGACACACCCTCCTCCAAACTCCACCCTCCTCCTCCTCCTCTCCACTCGTCCGTCAGGCTCAGGTCATACGAAGACCTTGGCGAGCGCATCAGCCCCGGCGCTGCCAATGTAGCACTTGGTAGGGTGGAACGCCACGTCGTGGATCGACTCCTCAAACTTCTTCCTGTGGGCGGTGAACTCCTGGATACACGTCTTACTCTCCATGTTCCACAGACGGATGGAGCAGTCGTGACCTGGGGGGGGGGGCAAGGAGAGAGAGAAGGAAACAAGGAGAGAGAAGGAAACAAGGAGAGCGAAGGAAACAAGGAGAGAGAGAAGGAGACATGAGGATTAATGACTTTCATTAATTAACCATCACCAACAGAAACAACAGAAACACAATCGTCTGTTTGTTTCCTGTTGATACAGAAACATTAGAAACTGTGTCAAACATCAAACATCATGTTAATAACTGAGGAACACTCACTTCCAGACATGAGGTACAGTCCGTTTGGATCCACAGCCAGACAGGTGACAGAGTCCAGGTGAGCCACCATGGAGTGGATCAGTTTCCCTTCACAGTCAGACAGATACAGTCAGACAACTGAGACAAGAACTGCTTGAACACGGCTTTAACAACATCATGAGGAACTGGAGTGTGGTTCTCTGAGGAACTGGTGTGTGA
>NW_019174604.1:1202384-1204755 GCF_002260705.1 Seriola dumerili | reverse complement strand
GGGGGGGCAGACACATTAACAGCTACAGTCTTCATCAGTCTGACAGCAGCTGCACTACAGAACCAAACATGGGTTAATCCGCCACTGAAAATAGTCCCCAACAAATGCTGATAAAATCTACAGGAGCAGCTGTTTCAGTAAATTACTGAGACTTTAAACGACATGTTGAATCTGAATCAGAGTCTGACGCTTGTGTCGCTCTGTGGTCTGATCATGTGACTCGGCCTCAGTGTGTATCAGACAGGAACCAGTCTGTCCGTGTCTGTGATTGGTCGGTCAGTTACCTGGCGGTCCGGCAGAGTCCAGCTTCAGGACGAGCTGCTGCGTCTCCATGTTGAAGAGTCCGATGTGTCCGGTGGTGAACGACGTCACCATGTGAGCTGGCTCGCTGCTCACCAGGTCCACTGAGGTCGGCACCCCGAGCTCTGACAGGGACACACAGCAGAGACGCATCAGGACGAGTGTGTGTGTGTGTGTGTGTGTGTGTGTGTGTGTGTGTGTGTGTGTATGTGTGTGTGTCACTTGGTCTGAGAATCTACATGATGATTTAAATACCTGACCAACAGACTCTTATAACACGGTTAGCATGTTAGCACACTTAGCATATATATTCAGTGTTTTTCTTCTTTTGAACTAGCTAGCATGCTAAATGTAAGCAAGTTAACATTTAGCGTGTAATGTCACAGACATGTAATGGCAGAGAAAAGTAGTTTGAGCAGAAACAATCAGTCAATGAATCAATGAATCAACTGACTGGAAATCAATCAGTAACAATGATGTTTTTTGAACTTCAGTTTCCTCAGATTTGATCATAAACTAAATATCTTTGAGTCGTGACCACGTAAAGACATTTAAATATTTGAACCTGGACTTTAGGAAATGTTAATGTTAATTTTAAAAATGACTCGTTAGTTTTTATGTTACAACAACAACAAACAACAGATGAATCAATAAGTGAAATAATCATTGGTCATGACAGGAAGTGCTGGACAGTCTACATTTTGACCTATTGGTGGCGCTAGAGGATCATCAGGGTTAAATCAGGCGGGTCTCTCACCTCCTCTCTCGTTGAAAACGGCGAGAGACGGCGAGGTGTCGGCGGCGTTCCACAGCCGGACTGTCCCGTCGGCCGAGCAGGAGAGGAGGCGGTGATGTGCCGAGCTGTAGACCACGCCCCACACCGAGTCTGTGTGACCACACAATGCGCCCCCGCAGGACCGAGGGCTCTGCAGCCACAAGGACACAGAGGCGTCAAAAAAGACATCACATTTCTAAAGAGAATTTTTAAAGGAGCTCTTTGTAAGTTTTGCTATTGCTACATGGCTAACGATAGCATCAACAGCTATCCCAGCCTTGTCAGAAGCCATCGTTTCGTTTATAATACAAGAAGTTATAACACGTCCTCTGAGCAGCTACTTCTTCAGGACAGACTGGATGCTACAGTGACTTGGTGTCAGAAAATGATGAGAGGGTATGACTGGATTAGAGCTAGCTGGTTAGCATGCTAACTTCAGTGGAAGAAAGAACTGATAGAAATAGAAGCAAAACAAGAGGGTTTGTTTCCACCTCTGGACACAGCTGTGGTGAGTACAAACATTAGTGTGTTATGTCTGTCAGCTAGTTTAAAGGAGTTATTTGTAAGCTTTGCTACTGCTATACAGCTAACATTAGCATTAACAGCCATTTACTAACCAGTCTCACCAAAAGCTTCAGTCATCGTTGTGTTTATAATACAAGAGGTTATAATGCGTCCTTTGAGAAGCTACTTCTTCAGGACAACTGGACGCTACAGTGACTTGGTATCGGAAAATGATGGAGCTAGTTGGTTAGCATGCTAACTTCAATAGAAGAAAAGAAGGATAGATAAAAGCTAAACAAGAGGGTCACTTTCCACCTCTGGACACAGCTGTTTGTGAGCAAAGGAATGAAGTTTGATGCTGAACTCTTCTAAACTAGTCGGTGAACAGCTGTTGTTGCTAACGTTAGCTATGTTGCGATACAAAACATATATAGCTCCTTGAAATCTTGAATATCAGCAGAAAACAATGTTTTCTCTTCTTGTGTTTTCTATCTTTCATTTCCTTCGGTTGTGTTGGTTTCTTTTTTTTCATGTTCTCTCTCGTAGAAATGATGAGGCCCGCAGGAGCAGCTAAAGTTGATCAGTATTTTATGTGTATGTTTCGGTTTCTATCTCCTGAGTCTTATTCGCTGCCGCTGGAGACTTGTTGGTTCTTCTTCTTCTCCTTTCCTAAACTGGAACATACCAATGAATCGTAGGGGTCAATGTTGGGGTTGGGGGTGTTCCAGCTCTGAATGGTTCCGCCACGCCCCCACTGAAGCACTGCTCGCCACTGGAGCATTCTCTCTCTTT
>NW_019174604.1:1201908-1202359 GCF_002260705.1 Seriola dumerili | reverse complement strand
CTAAAGAGTCAGACAGATACAGTCAGACAACTGAGACAAGAACTGCTTGAACACGGCTTTAACAACATCATGAGGAACTGGAGTGTGGTTCTCTGAGGAACTGGTGTGTGATTCTCTAAAGAACTGGAGTGTGGTTCTCTAAAGAACATGTGTGTGGTTCTCTAAAGACCTGGAGTTTGGTTCTCTAAAGAACGTGTGTGTGGTTCTCTAAAGAACGTGTGTGTGGTTCTCTGAAGAACTGGAGTGTGGTTCTCTAAAGAACGTGTGTGTGGTTCTCTGAGGAACTGGAATGTGGCTCTCTGAGGAACTGTACCTGTGTTATTGTCGAAGAACTGGATGTGGCGGTCCTCCTGAGCGGTGATGGTGATTGGCAGTGTGGGGTGACTCAGCACTCTGTTGATCTTGCAGGGAGCCTCTGTGTGTGGGGGTGGAGGGGGGTGGAGGGGCGGAG
>NW_019174604.1:1163400-1201883 GCF_002260705.1 Seriola dumerili | reverse complement strand
GTAAGTTATCCCACCTGTGAGTCACTTGGCAGATGTCGTACGTTCTATCACGTCTCATCGACTCTGTAAAAAGTTCCACGCTGCCGCATTTTCGTTTTTGGCGGCCTGTCGGCGGGCAGGCGGAGCTTCACTACACAGGTGATCGGTTTTGAAGGTGATCGCTGACTAGAATTCTTTAATTCCCATCTACCCCATCATCCCCTCTATAAGAGTCAGTCAGTTTGGTTCCACACTTTTATAGTTTGTGTTTGAGATTTTTGAATCTTTGAGGTGAAACGTCTGAATCCAGAGGTTCACGTGACTGTTGAACATGAACTGCCTGAGACCTGGATCTGTCCCAGGATCGTTTACGAGCTCCACGAAACGACTGAGTCACAAACAGTCCACCAACGAGTCACAGTTTTCTTTACAGACGGGTTTGTCCTGAATCGATAACTGAAACATTTTTAAATCATATCTTAAATTGTTATCTTTCTAAAATCTATACATGATATTATTAAAACCTTTAAATCTCACCTTAGCCTGCTCGCTGAATCACGACCTGCAGTCTGACGGGTTTTACCTTGATTCCTGGGGACTCGCTGCGATCCCTCCAGGTGGCCCGACCATCGAAGTGAACATCCGCCATCATCCTCACTTGTTTAGACATGTACTGAATATTACTACTAAGACACAGAATTCACCAACTGTTCAGTGTTTTATATAAGAAGAATACAAAAAGATTCATATGGATGCTTCCTTCCTCCCGTCAGGGTGACCTGCTGTTTTTGTAATTCAAACACTGACGGTCGATTTAACCGCACTGCCCTGGCATGTGTTGTGACGCAGCAGTATAAATCTGGTGCGTTTCTTCGACTTGTCAGGGTTTGAGGGTCTGAATCAGGACTGAGGCTCCAGGACCAAGCAGAACCACAAGAAACTGATTCTATGAGCTGTCTAATATTGTTTTTCACCAATCTGATGATGAACCGCAGCCTTCTTTGGTTCCAAAAGTCTGAAACAACAAGATTGGACTGGTTTTTACTCGTTTACTGTTGATGGAGACCGAGAGAACAAACTTGAATTCACTTTCCCAGGCAGACGAGCACATGGGGTTGTTGGTTATGCCACTTTATTCACCTGTCCAGTGGTGTGGTGCGGGAAATTCAGACAAGAAGGAGAGGAAGTGAGGCTCTGATGGTTTTTGTAGTGACTGTTTTTTCTAACAACACAGAAAGGCTGATCCAGTGTTCCTGTTGTTTTCAAATATAAACAGTGTCAATATCTGACATGGACTAGACAGATGTGATCCGTACAAACGTGTTTGCAAGTCAAGAGCCCACTCTCTTTCAGCTTTCCTTCAATGCGACAGTAGCTGCTACAACATGAGTTTTAAAGGTTAACACATGGTTCGTGAGATTAATTAACACCTAGCAAAGGGAGAACTAACAACCCTGTGGCAGCAGGTGTGGTTGTTACTGGTCAGAAGGTCAGTGGGAACGAGCTGAAGTTCCCTGAACCCACCATCATGTTGATGAGGACCAGTTTGTGACATGGAGCATGATACTGCTGGGAAGGAAGCCATTAGAAGATGAACAACACTCAGACAGCACTGAGGTACATTCACACGCATGTTGGGTATGGGCCAGACAGAGCCGGTGCTTTCCGCTCCTCCACACTGTCCAATCAAGGCTGATCGTGTGGAGAGCACCTGGAGGAGCAGCGTTCAGACACTCAACCTCCTCTCGGAATATGGTGGGTACAGGCCTGCCAGTTGCAGCAGCCCTTGCGCGGCGGAGCGGTGTTGGAATGTTGAGGTCAGGTTCTGCTGCTGGTACTGTGGATGGACGCGTGGTGGCTCTGCTCGCGTGAGGACGCGGGGAGACCAGCTTCTTTAGTGGAAACATAGCTCTGCAGCCATTAATCTCCAGTCATATAGGACGGCGGGCCGGCTCATGGCTGGCAACGGCGGAGGGTGGAGAGGACTGCGGAAGAGCGTGGTTCATGATCAGTGACAGTGAACATCAGTGGAGCGACTTTCGTTTGAGTAAACCGAGGGTTTCACGGTGTAGCTGTGCTATACGTTAGCGCAGCTAGCCAAACACATCGTCAGGGTCTTTTCACCGGCATGGCTTTTTTACACCGTCAACCTCGATGAAACGCTACGACACCGAACCATTCACGACACCTGAGCTAAACACACACACAACAGAGAAGTTACCGGGGCGATGCCCGTATCTACCCGGGGTGTCTGTTATATTCACTTGTTCAAGACTTTTAGCATGTTTAATGCTTAGTTAGTTAGCCCAACACTAAGTTTAAAGGTGTATGAGTTCTATTCTCACCGCCATCGTTCGGCCTTTTTTGTAAATAACCACTAGTCTCTCACTTATTCTGAGTGTGAGCAGAGATATTGTTCGGATTCATTAATCCTGCTGTTCCACATTCACTAGGAATTTTTTAGTTGGTGTCACAGGCAGAACTGGCCGGATTTAGCTTTGTTTACAGTGAGTAGCGTAGTCTCGTCCGTGTTCTTCTACGGTTTACAAGCGGCAGGCCTCAGCTCATCGGAGACAGGAAAGCAGCCACGCCCCCTGGTAAGGACACAGAGGAAACCACACCCGATGCTTGGCTGGAAGGAGCTGCCATCACTGCTCTGTGTTGAGTGTTTCCTGGTTTGCTGATGGAAAACATCTTTTCGAATAATTAAAGTTTGTTTTTATCTATTTTATTATTATATATCTTTATCTTTCAATAATTATATTTATCAGTTTTAATTTCTTTTATTTTAGCGTTTTTGTGGGTGGTTGTGACGCTATTGTCTCAAATCTCACTTTTGTATTTTTGACCTTCTTTTTTGCACACCTGTGACAGACGACGGTGCAGAGAGAAAAGGTGGTGTAAAAAAAAAAAGTGTGGGAGCTGATTTTTTGTTACTGTTTGATTAATAGTTTTTTTACGTTTAAATCTCTTATTGTTATCGCATATCAATTACGTCCTGTTACATGGTCCCTATTGAAAAAGGATATAGATTAATCTATAGGTGGATTAATATTGCACAGTGAAATCAAAGGTAAAAAGCCCACTGTCACACAAAATGGATGCGTTGTTCATCACAAGTGAAGACAAATGAGTGAGATGAGCTCGCACTTCTAATCTGAATAGAACTGAACCTGTGCATTTGTTTCCACAAGGCAGTTAATCAAATATTTTAGCGGCATATGTTCTATATTACAATCCTATCAATGTCCTGGGAAAACAGTGGAGGGTTTTTTAAAATTTTTGTGGGGGTTTTAAGTACGAATACACATGTTATATTAATATTATCATGATAATATCTCGATAATTACTGAATGAACTAATATTGAAACATGTAATCCTCTGCGGAAAACTTTAGACATGTTACTAACTTAACTTACTTATACTCGTACTTCCCTCCTTGTTCTTCTTATTTCTCTCAGTCAGGTTCTATTTCTAAACGATAATTAAATTGAATGAGTGTGTAGTTTGATTTTAGTTTTTGTCTATTTTGTCATCTGTTATGTTTTAAATAGTCTTCAACAGTATGTCTAGCACGGTCGTCACCTCGTACAGTCCAGGTGGTTTGGAGGTTCCGATCCCGGCTTGTCCCACATGTCAGTGTCCTCTGGGCAAACCGTCCAAATTGTTCCTGTGGTGAGAAACACTGTGAGTGGTGGTGTGTGCTTGCGTGTTCATACGGGAACGTGTTTGGTGATAAAAACCAACAACACAACACAGACCACAGATGATATGACAGACATATTCTTTTATTGTTACTGATAAACTCTCACTACTCCGGCATTTCAAAATGTAAAAAAGCAACTATGAAAAAAGGAAACACTCTGTGTGTACCATGTAATCTGTGGGTACTTTATGTACTGTGTGTTACTTTATGTCAGCCCTGATTTAGCTTTTATAATCTCTCTTTAACATTTCACTGTACACGATCAAAAGACAATAATAATTTACAGGTTTTGTTCCAGGTTTCAGTTTGAAGGTTCAGCTTCTGCTGTTGGCCACTGAAGACGACACAAATATAAATGTGAACAATAGTTTGACTGACGGTTCAGCTGCCTACGTCACTCCTGGCTGTTACTGTTCATGTGGTGAAGGTGACGCCCAACATCTGTATACTGGTTTATAATCAAAGTGTAAAATGGTAAATGACATTAAATGAGACTGTCCTCCTGTGAAGAAAAACAGGCCCACAGGTCGTCTGTGCAGCAGGTTTGACATCATATGTTAGTTGTTGATAGGCGACCTCTAGTCGTCGTTGTAATGATGACAGAAGCAAAGGGAAAAGTGTCGGTGATGTAGTATAAAGAGAGACAAAGTCAAACAAAACACAGGAATATGACAGAGGAGAGCGTGTTATGGCGGTTATTTTTGTAACCATGACAACAAAAGATCGTTTAATGTTGAGGAAGTGCGCTACTTCTTTAACCAAATCACCATAATTTTCCTAAACCTAAAACAAGCCATGACCATTATTATAGTAACCATGGTGACAAAGGTCGTAGCCGTTCTCCTTACAGTCCGCGTGTTTATTATTGTAACAATGGCAACCAAGGTCCGGTACGCATGGCGCGGTCGGTCGGGCGCAGATTCAGGAGGAGACTCTGCTATGGGTCGAATCAGAGGCTTGAAAAATACGATCTATACGGTCGTTTAGGTTGAAGGAGTTGGATTAAATGATTCACTGATCTGTTGCTGCGATCGTTAAACTAAATGTTGATGGAGTCTGGTTTTGAAGTTTAATTTATTCAAATGATGTTTTAAAGCAAACACCACCTATTTTCTGCCCTTCTATAAACGCTAATTAGCAAACACAAGTTGATGTTTAAAGTCAAGAAGATTAAAGTTAGAACCCTGAAATAAAAGAAAAAAGACAAGTGGCCCTAATCCTTCTTCTGTATAAAAACATTTGATCTGTTTGTGTCATGTAAATGTACACATGCTGTTTTTGCTTGTTGAATATGAGTTTGTTTCACTTCAGGTTAATTTCACAGACTGTAGCAGCTGGAGGGAGCGCTTGTTTTCTACAGGAGGAACAAGGAGGTTAAAGACAGTAAACTGGCTGAATCTGAAAATGCTTGTGTCTCCGTTCTGGAATGAATGGTTCTGCAAAGACGCATGAAAATGTTACAGTGAATGTGCTCAGAGCAGTGTGTTATGGGTAATTGCAGAGGAGGCGAAGGAACGTCAAACAAGCTGAGTGACTGATCCAGTTTTCTACAGGGAGGAGGCGGCTCCAGCATCACCACGCACAGGAAGCTGTTTAAAATCTGACTGGACACGTCTGAAAACTTTGGCCTGTTAGTGTTAAAGAGACATTTTAGACTTCAGTTTAAACCTGTAGGAACGTTTGATCCTGCTGCTGATGATCGGTCGTGTTGCTGTTATTAGTGACTAAAGCCGACGTTTAGCTGTTTACTGTTATTCAGACGTTTCAGTGTGGATGCAGACATCACATGACTGAGCCAGTGGTGTCCAGCTGTTTCTGTTGGAAAATCAAAGTGAATACTTCATTTTAAGTGTCAGAACAAACAAACAGACTCCATTCATTTCTTACAGTATTTTATAGGAAAGCTGAATTAAACGCCAGCCACCAACTCCGTGTTTTACTCATCACACAAATCATGTTTTGATCTTCGGCTCAGCAACGATTTAAATTTCCCTTTACACCACATTAATAAATAGATCTACTCGAATACCTAAAAACTACAAATCCCGTTTCTGTTGAGCCTTTTACACAGATTAAACTATGACGGAGTATTAGTGCCGCACTGAGGAAACAAAAAGAAATCTGAAATTTCAAGAACAAAGTCGTAATGATTCGAGAATAAAGTCGTAATGTTACAAAGAATTAAGTCTTTTTATAATATATATATATATTCTCATAATGACTTTTTTTCTTCAAATATTGCGACTTCATTCTCGTTATTTCCGTTTCTTTCAGTGTGGCCCTAATCCTCCGTTGTATAAAACTGAGGCTAAAAGAAAAGCAGACTTGTTTGCACTGTGCCAGGAGAATAGCTGCATTTTTGGAGATGATCATTTGGTAAAAAGCAGAAATCAAAGTGTTGCCGCTCTGAGAGGCGGAGTCACGTATCGTACGTCTACTAACACCAGCAGAAACCCCAGGAGAAAAAAAATCACTTTTCAAGTTAAACGGAAAAAAAACGTCTTTAAAAAAAAATATCTACCTGTATCTTACAAGTCTGTCACCAAACACAAAGAGTCGTTTAAAAAAACTAGTCATTGCTCCAAATAATAATAATAATTATATTAATGATAATTACACAAAATACAATATTTTCAGGCAGTCAGCGTATAAAGCATGTACAAATCTGGAGGACAGCTGTGAGCAGTTTGAACTAACGTGTCACTTAAAGTCTTAGAGTTTTAGTTATTATTGTTATTTTAAAACAAAATGAGCTAATTAGCATTAGCAACAACACCTGTCAGGTTTAGCAGGAAGCATCTGCTCGTCTCAGTTGAACCGTTCGTCTTTAATTTGGCGTTTTAACATCGTAATAAATACGTGACGTGATTAAGCAGAAGAAATAAATGAGAAAAGCTTCACTGCAGCTTTTTTTTTTTTTCCTGCTGCAGTTTGTCAGAATTTATAACAATAAATACACAAGAAAAAAAAGCGAAGTAAAATAAAAAACAATTTTTAAATGCGCCTCGTCACAACAAATAGAACAAGTGAATCTGAAGAAACTCAAACCAGAATGTTTCACAAAAAAACTGAAACAGCCCAAAAGTTCAACCTGGAATATTTCAGGTTGTTTCAGCTGTTTTCAGGAGACATGTGACTGTGGACAGACGCTCCACCTGTGTGTCCAGGTGGAGGCTCGGCTCAGTGTGTCACAGTCTCCAAAACACACTGACGGGTTTCATTTCAAAACGATCCCACAGGCATCAACCCTCTGTCGGGTTCTCTTCTACTTCCTAACACCTGTGTCTGTGTATTAAGGGACCTAAACCTCACCTGGCACAGGTTTCTCTTCTTCTACGCTGGTAAAGTCGTCACTTCCTGCACAGCTCAGCTCAAGAACTGAGATCCTGAAACAGACGGTTTTAACCAGGAGCTTCAGAGTTTGGATGAAGCAGCTCGAAGAAACAAGGTTTTATTTTAAATAATAATATTAATCATCGCCTGATACCTCGGCTGCTGTGTGTGTTTCAGGAGGAATGATCTCACCTTCAGGCTGTCGCTTCAGTGTGAATGTAAGTACTGATCGACCACATATGTCAGACCTGGATGAGATTGGGGGCCAGAGAACCTGATCAGGATTCTCACCAGAGTTTCTGTGGTAGTCCTTAGTCAAATAACGTTAGAGAACGGAGAAGCAAGCAGCGTTTATGACCGACTGACAGCAGGGGCGATAACGAGCCAAAAACATGACGACAGTGTGGTGTGTGTGTGTGTTAACCATCAGTTTTCATATCACCTGCTCTTTCACTCGCTGTCAGTCACATGTGAGACGGCACTGTACAAAGGTTTAAAGCACCAGAGCAGTGTGTTTCCACCTGAGGGCCGGGGCCCAGTGGGGGTTGCAGAGCTACTGCAAGTGGGCCGACCAAATCATTTGTCTAATGTAGGATAGGGGAGAGAGAGCAGAAGACTCCATTAGGGAATGTTTAGAGGAGGAGAGAGAGAGAGAGAGAAGGAAAACAAGGAGAGAGAGAACCGAGAAGCCCCACACATTGTTCCTGGGTTGGCGTCATGAAAGTGGGACATGGGCTGGAAACTTTGGGAACCACGACCAGAGAACCTGTCTCTGTCTCTTCATGGTCCAGACTGACTCCATGATACTGGGACATGTTCTGTGGGGACCAGGTCTCTGTGGGGACCAGTCTCTGTGGGACACAGGTGACTGTGGGGACCAGGTGACTGTGGGGACCAGGTCTCTGTGGGGACCAGGTCTCTGTGGGGACCAGGTCTCTGTGGGGACCAGGTGACTGTGGGACCATGTCTCTGTGGGGACAGGTGACTGTGGGGACCAGGTGACTGTGAGGACCATGTCTCTTGGGGGACCAGGTCTCTGTGGGGACCAGGTGACTGTGGGACCAGGTCTCTGTGGGGACCATGTCTCTGTGGGACAGAGTGACTGTGGGGAACCAGGTCTCTGTGGGACCAGGTCTCTGTGGGCGACCAGGTGACTGTGGGGACCAGGTACTTGTGGGGACAGGTCTCTGTGGGGACCAGGTCAATCTGTGGGGACCAGGTGCTCTGTGGGACCAGGTGACTGTGGGGACCAGTCACAGTGGAGAGACAGTCTGTGGAGACCAAGACATCAGATGGGGAACGTGAAAATAAGAGAGACCAGGTAACGAGACGAGGGTGGAAGAGGATCGATGGGAACCGAGTGGAAATTGTGGGAACATATAAAGAGACAAGATTGATAGAAGGCTGTGGGGACCAGGCTCTGTGGGACCAGGTGACTGTGGAGCAGGTTCGGCGGGACTAGGTCTCTGTGGTGGACCACTGTCGTCTGTGTGGCGCACTCGGTCTCGTGTGAGGTGACCAAGTGACTGTAGGACAGGATGATGATGGATAATGATTGATGATGATGATAGAACTGAACATCTAATGCAGTGACGTCAAATGTTTGCACAGGTGACTTCTGTTTCACTGCCTCTGTGACATGTCGGCCCTCGACAACAGAGGTGAGCTTGACTGTACTCTTTTGTTGGTTGCTTCTGAATACATGTTCTATCAGCTCGTTTGTCTAGTCAGGAACCAGACATCGGGAGTAACTGAGCCTTCAGAAGGCTCTTTATTTTTGAACATGAGAACTCGTCAGGTCAGTTTTGAGCTGCGATCTGACACCGCTCCTCATGTTCGAACTGTCCACTCGGTTCATGACAAGGGTCTATGTCTATTCCTCTAAACACCATCCTCTGTGGGTAGGGAGCTTTTACTGAGGGTTGAAACGAGAACAAGTCCTGTCTGGTCTCCAGGCACAAACAGTTCCAAAAGTAAAACTCAACCAGATTCATTTAAAGCAGAAATCGCAGCAGCAGGTCCGTTCAGTCCACCGTCCTCTCAGCTCCTCCCACTGCATTTTAGCTCCTCTCACATCCCCTTAGCTCCTCCCACGTCCTCTAAACACCTCAAAGAATCTGTGTTCTGAAGAAAAAAGGCACGTTATCATGACGAACACCTCAGAGCGAGTGTCTGGGGTTAGTGACGGAGACAGAGGTGGAGCTTTATCTTCACCTGTGACGGAGAAAAGAGAAAGAAAAGATTCCAGCGTTTGTAAAATGTACCGAGGCTTCTTGTTTTTCATTCATCGTCTCATCCAGAGGTTGGTTTGTTTCAGGACCCAGGCCAGCCTGAGTCCAGGAGGCGGCGGGGACCAATACGTGACAGAATCTTAACAGGAGCAGTCTGTGGACAACACCCTCCTCCAAACTCCACCCTCCTCCTCCTCCTCTCCACTCGTCCGTCAGGCTCAGGTCATACGAAGACCTTGGCGAGCGCATCAGCCCCGGCGCTGCCAATGTAGCACTTGTAGGGTGGAACGCCACGTCGTGGATCGACTCCTCAAACTTCTTCCTGTGGGCGTGAACTCCTGGATACACGTCTTACTCTCCATGTTCCACAGACGGATGGAGCAGTCGTGACCTGGGGGGGGGGGCAAGGAGAGAGAGAAGGAAACAAGGAGGAGAGAGGGAAACAGGAGAGCGAAGGAAACAAGGAGAGAGAGAAGGAGACATGAGGATTAATGACTTTCATTAATTAACCATCACCAACAGAAACAACAGAAACACATCGTCTGTTTGTTTCCTGTTGATACAGGAACATTAGAAACTGTGTCAAACATCAAACATCATGTTAATAACTGAGGAACACTCACTTCCAGACATGAGGTACAGTCCGTTTGGATCCACAGCCAGACAGGTGACAGAGTCCAGGTGAGCCACCATGGAGTGGATCAGTTTTCCCTTCACAGTCAGACAGATACAGTAGACAACTGAGACAAAACTGCTTGAACACGGCTTTAACAAACATCATGAGGAACTGGAGTGTGTATCTCTGAGGAACTGGTGTGTGATTCTCTAAAGAACTGGAGTGTGGTTTCTAAAGAAATGTGTGTGGTTTCTAAAGACCTAGTTGGTCTAGACGTGTGTGTTCTCTAAAGAACGTGTGTGTGGTTCTCTAAGAACTGGATGGTCTTTAATGAACGTTGTTGGTTCTCTGAGAACGGTGTTAGAACTGGTGTGTAATCTCTGATCTGTGTATGCTCTAAAGAACTGGAGTGTGGTTCTCTAAAGAACTGGAGTGTGGTTCTCTAAAGAACATGTGTGTGTGGTTCTCTAAAGACCTGGAGTTTGGTTCTCTAAAGAACGTGTGTGTGGTTCTCTAAAGAACGTGTGTGTGGTTCTGAGGAACTGAATGGCTCTCTGAGGAACTGTACCTGTGTTATTGTCGAAGAACTGGATGTGGCGGTTCTCCTGAGCGGTGATGGTGATTGGCAGTGTGGGGTGACCAGCACTCTGTTGATCTTGCAGGGGAGCCTCTGTGTGTGGGGTGGAGGGGGGTGGAGGGGCGGAGGGTGGGGTGGGGGGGGGGGCAGACACATTAACAGCTACAGTCTTCATCAGTCTGACAGCAGCTGCACTACAGAACCAAACATGGGTTAATCCGCCACTGAAAATAGTCCCCAACAAATGCTGATAAAATCTACAGGAGCAGCTGTTTCAGTAAATTACTGAGACTTTAAACGACATGTTGAATCTGAATCAGAGTCTGACGCTTGTGTCGCTCTGTGGTCTGATCATGTGACTCGGCCTCAGTGTGTATCAGACAGGAACCAGTCTGTCCTGTCTGTGATTGTCGGTCAGTTACCTGGCGGTCCGGCAGAGTCCAGCTTCAGGACGAGCTGCTGCGTCTCCATGTTGAAGAGGGTCCGATGTGTTCGGTGGTGAACGACGTCACCATGTGAGCTGGCTCGCTGCTCACCAGGTCCACTGAGGTCGGCACCCGAGCTCTGACAGGGACACACAGCAGAGACGCATCAGGAACGAGTGGTGTGTGTGTGTGTGTGTGTGTGTGTGTGTGTGTGTGTGTGTGTATGTGTGTGTGTCACTTGGTCTGAGAATCTACATGATGATTTAAATACCTGACCAACAGACTCTTATAACACGGTTAGCATGTTAGCACACTTAGCATATATATTCAGTGTTTTTCTTTTGAACTAGCTAGCATGCTAAATGTAAGCAAGTTAACATTTAGCGTGTAATGTCACAGACATGTAATGGCAGAGAAAAGTAGTTTGAGCAGAAACAATCAGTCAATGAATCAATGAATCAACTGACTGGAAATCAATCAGTAACAATGATGTTTTTTGAACTTCAGTTTCCTCAGATTTGATCATAAACTAAATATCTTTGAGTCGTGACCACGTAAAGACATTTAAATATTTGAACCTGGACTTTAGGAAATGTTAATGTTAATTTTAAAAATGACTCGTTAGTTTTTATGTTACAACAACAACAAACAACAGATGAATCAATAAGTGAAATAATCATTGGTCATGACAGGAAGTGCTGGACATGTCTACATTTTGACCTATTGGTGGCGCTAGAGGATCATCAGGGTTAAATCAGGCGGGTCTCTCACCTCCTCTCTCGTTGAAAACGGCGAGAGACGGCGAGGTGTCGGCGGCGTTCCACAGCCGGACTGTCCCGTCGGCCGAGCAGGAGAGGAGGCGGTGATGTGCCGAGCTGTAGACCACGCCCCACACCGAGTCTGTGTGACCACACAGTGCCCCCCGCAGGACCGAGGGCTCTGCAGCCACAAGGACACAGAGGCGTCAAAAAGACATCACATTTCTAAAGAGAATTTTTAAAGGAGCTCTTTGTAAGTTTTGCTATTGCTACATGGCTAACGATAGCATCAACAGCTATCCCAGCCTTGTCAAGAGCCATCGTTTCGTTTATAATACAAGAAGTTATAACACGTCCTCTGAGCAGCTACTTCTTCAGGACAGACTGGATGCTACAGTGACTTGGTGTCAGAAAATGATGAGAGGGTATGACTGGATTAGAGCTAGCTGGTTAGCATGCTAACTTCAGTGGAAGAAAAGAACTGATAGAAATAGAAGCAAAACAGGAGGGTTTGTTTCCACCTCTGGACACAGCTGTTGGTGAGTACAAACATTAGTGTGTTATGTCTGTCAGTTAGTTAAAGGAGTTATTTGTAAGCTTTGCTACTGCTATATAGCTAACATTAGCATTAACAGCCATTTACTAACCAGTCTCACCAAAAGCTTCAGTCATCGTTGTGTTTATAATACAAGAGGTTATAATGCGTCCTTTGAGAAGCTACTTCTTCAGGACAGACTGGACGCTACAGTGACTTGGTATCGGAAAATGATGGAGCTAGTTGGTTAGCATGCTAACTTCAATAGAAGAAAAGAAGTGATAGATACAAAAGCTAAACAAGAGGGTCACTTTCCACCTCTGGACACAGCTGTTGGTGAGCAAAGGAATGAAGTTTGATGCTGAACTCTTCTAAACTAGTCGGTGAACAGCTGTTGTTGCTAACGTTAGCTATGTTGCGATACAAAACATATATAGCTCCTTGAAATCTTGAATTATCAGCAGAAAACAATGTTTTCTCTTCTTGTGTTTTCTATCTTTCATTTCCTTCGGTTGTGTTGGTTTCTTTTTTTTCATGTTCTCTCTCGTAGAAATGATGAGGCCGACGCAGGAGCAGCTAAAGTTGATCAGTATTTTATGTGTATGTTTCGGTTTCTATCTCCTGAGTCTTATTCGCTGCCGCTGGAGACTTGTTGGTTCTTCTTCTTCTCCTTTCCTAAACTGGAACATACCATATGAATCGTAGGGGTCAATGTTGGGGTTGGGGGTGTTCCAGCTCTGAATGGTTCCGTCCACGCCCCCACTGAAGCACTGCTCGCCACTGGAGCTCATGGTGACGCACAGCACAGCGCCGCTACAGGAGACAGGAAGGACACGATTCACTTCATCACTTCACACAGATTTCTGCAAAGCTCAGTGTCAGTGTGATAATGATCAGAGGTCTCGTTAAAGCTCTGACTGGAGACTTTTAATCAGCGGGTTTAAAGGACAACCTGAAAACAAAATGGCAGTCATGACTGTCGCCAGTGTGGAGGAACAAAACGCTGTGAAATAACAGGCGTGACATTAATCTGCTTCAGGGTCAGAGCTTGACTGTGTGAAGTTAAATTCCTGTGTCAGACAGGTAAACAGGAACTCACCTGTGGGCTCTGAAGGTGTAGATGGGTTCAACATCTAAAGCAGCACATCTGGAAGATTAAAGAGAGGAACACAGTTTCATTAACATCACAATAAAACAAGGAGGAGACATTCAAAATAAAAGTCTTTTCTCCAGTGTGATGAATTTTTAAATGGCAGCCTGGTTCGCTCTGATCGGGAGGGTAAAACAAGAACATTGCTGTCTCACTTCTTGGCGGGCGCCGTCTTCTGGAGGTTCCACAGTTTGAGGGTGTGGTCCTCGGAGGCCGTGACCAGGACCGGCTCCACCGGGTGGAAGGCCAGACTCCGGACCGAGTCGAAGTGGCTCCGCAGGGTGAACTTGGGGTTCCAGGTTTTCCTCAGAGCGTCTTTGTTGTTGGTGATCTGAGGGGAGCATCGGACAAGTTACAACCCGTCCTGTGACTCAGTGTGAACCCAGGTCGACGCGTGAAAAACCAGACACGCAACGTCCCGTCTGTTTGACTCACATCATACGCCAGGCTGTCGGCCTCATTGGCGACGGTCAGTCCAGCCAGTTCTCCCAGTCCGAGCTCGTTAGAAACCGCCTCATCCACTCGGCCCAGGATGAACGACTTCCCCGACGACGGCAAGAACGTCATCGCCTCTGCAGGGAGGAAACAGAGAAACCAGACCATGTGATCCTCAGACCCTCTTCACCTCCAGGTCTGTATTTAATAAATGGACAGGTGAAGTGGGGGGGGGGCAGGTTACCTTCATCTGGACGTCCCACTTCATGCTCACTGAGTCTGGGTACACTGGGCCGGGAGGGGGGCGTCACAGGAGGCTGCATGGAGGGAAGCTCCTCAGCATCCCGCAGGTTAGCCAGCATGTCCTGCAGCTTAGAGCTGTTTGGTCCTGGAGGAGGAGGAGGAGGAGGAGGAGAGCGACGAAGGGATAAAACACAAAGACAACAATCAGAGGAGGAAACAGAAACATGGAGGACAACGGTTTGGGACAGAGATGAAAAACAAACATTAGTAAAGTGAAGACAGGAAGTGTCATGAGTTCAGACTGTCAGAATAAAATCTGAATCAAGCAGAAGGATGGAAATAAAGCAGCAGATGAAACAGCAGCTCTGCAGAAGATGAAGGAAATAAAACAAAGTGATAAAAGAGAAATAAGAATAAAACAGGTGAAATGTTCCAGCTGCAGAATTCATCAACGTAAAGACGTGAAGAAACGAACAGGGACGTTAATGAAGCAGCCGGTCACTGAGAACTGAACCTCAGAGACGGATCGGACACCCGACACATTCAAAAATAAAGTTGGTGAAAGAATCAACAGGAAGGTAAAAAATAAATAACATAAGATATAAGATAAAAAACTTGTGAAAGTATGAAAGAGCAAATCTCTTAAACACCGACAGAGGAGACAAACAGAAAGAGACAGAGGACAGAGACAGAGACGAGGGGAGAGACGTCCAACACTGAACCTCTGAGCAGGAGACCGGGTCACTGCGGTGGGCCGGGTCAACAGGAAGTTTTATTTCACTGGAACATTTTAAAGGTTGTTTATGTTTCTACAGTCAAACTTTTTTTTATGTGAATCATCTGTGTCCATGTGAACTGGCTCCGTCTCTGTTTAAACTGAAGGGGTTTATTTTAGTTCACAGGTCTCAATGAGACGACCTGTTTAAATAAACAATGTAATAATAACAATAATGATAATAATAATAATAATGATAATAATAACAATAACAATAATAATAATACAATGCGGGACAGTGTCAGGAGAACTTTTTTTTACATGCATAGACCAGCGGTTCCAACCTTTTCCAAGTCATGGCCAATTAAAAATCTCTAAAATGTTGTGACCCCGTAACAAAATGTTCTCAGAGAACTTTTTATTTTATTGATAAGGATCAAACATTCAGGACTGAACTGAAGACAGAGGAAGTCCGGTTTTTCTTTTTTGTTTGACGGAGGAGAAATCAGTGTGTCAGAGTGTTTTTAAAGGAAAGATGAAAACTCTTCTCTTCACCTTTAATGTTCTTCATTTTAAATCAATAATTTAAAATGTCTTTATGTTGATTTTATATCTTTTCATGTGAAGCACTTTGAGCTGCATTTCTTGTATGAAAGTTGCAATAAACATAAAGTTGATTATTATATTATTATCATTGTTGATTCATCATCTGACTCTGACTCTTTCCTTTAACTCTTCCTGCTTCTAACCAGTTTATATTTTCATCCTCCGGTTGTTGCCATGGATGTGATCTGTCAGAAAACAAGTCTATGATGTGACAACAAGGTTCCTGTCATTGTCTTATGACAGTGATCGATCCTTTAAACAATGTTTTTAAAGATTATTTAAGTTTAAAAGTTCATTTAAAACATTATTTAGATGTTTATAATTTGTTTTATAATTACATCATCTGTTTTACAAATGATTTGTCGGCCCACTTGCAGTACCTTCGTGGCCCACCAGAGGGCCCCGGCCCACAGGCTGGGAACCAGTGGAATAGATTATTCTGGATCTGGACTCAGCACAAGACAATCAGCTGGTTTCAGATCAGTTTCCTGTCGTTGTTTATATTTGTGACGGACTGACACCTCCACACAGCAAAACCACAACGTGTCAGAATATTCCAGCCTGTGGAGAACTGACCACCGAAGCTTTAAACGTGTCTGAAGCTTTTCACTCGTCTCACCTGATCGATTCATCATTTTATCTGTATCTTTATTTGTGATTGGTTCCTGACCTCTTGACGCTTTGACGGGTCGTTCAGTGACAGATCAGGTTCAGGTGGAGGTGTGTCCCGTCACCCCCGACAGAGAGAGGCGAGGTGAAGCAGCAGACAGAGAAACTAACACAAAAAAAAAACAAACATAAAAGAGAAGAGGAGGAAGAGGAGGAGGAGAGAGGATGAAGCACAGGCCTGGTTCAGGACTTACTCTTCACCCCCTTCTTGCCCTTGCGTTCCTTCCTGTACTGCTCCTTGAGCTGGGCTATCAGTCCCTGGTCCACGTCCCAGGCCAGTTCACCCAGAGGAGACTCTTCCTTCTCTACAGGCCAGCAGGAGGAGGAGGAGGAGGAGGAGGAGGAGGAGGTGGAGGAAGTGGAGGAGGGTGGAGGAGGAGGAGGAAGAGGTGGAGGAAGAGGAGGAGGAGGAGGAGGAGGAAGAGGTGGAGGAAGAGGAGGAGGAGGAGGAGGAGGAGGAGGAAGAGGAGGAGGAGGAGGAGGAGGAGGAGGAAGAGGAGGAGGAGGAGGAGGAGGAGGAGGAAGAGGAGGAGGAGGAGGAGGAGGAGGAGGAAGAGGAGGAGGAGGAGGAGGAGGAGGAGGAAGAGGAGGAGGAGGAGGAGGAGGAGGAGGAAGAGGAGGAGGAGGAGGAGGAGGAGGAGGAAGAGGAGGAGGAGGAGGAGGAGGAGGAGGAAGAGGAGGAGGAGGAGGAGGAGGAGGAGGAAGAGGAGGAGGAGGAGGAGGAGGAGGAGGAAGAGGAGGAGGAGGAGGAGGAGGAGGAGGAAGAGGAGGAGGAGGAGGAGGAGGAGGAGGAAGAGGAGGAGGAGGAGGAGGAGGAGGAGGAAGAGGAGGAGGAGGAGGAGGAGGAGGAGGAAGAGGAGGAGGAGGAGGAGGAGGAGGAGGAAGAGGAGGAGGAGGAGGAGGAGGAGGAGGAAGAGGAGGAGGAGGTGGAGGAAGAGGAGGTGGAGGAAGAGGAGGTGGAGGTTTAAAGGGACATTTCTTCTTTTTTTCTACAAGCTGATTCTGGCTCTTCTGTAGTTTTGGCCAGAGACTCCAACTAACGCACAAACTTAACGACTGGTTTGGAAGTGAGACAATGTGAGAAATTTACTTTATCAAATACTTAAAAACAGAAATTTGAATATTTTAAGTTTCATGTCGGAAAAATGTGGTGCAGCTTCCTCGAGCTCTGTGGTTTGGTGTCAGTGTGACTGTACAGAGACATCTGCTGCATCTGGACGTACTGCACAGAGCTGCTGGGCGGAGGGATACACTGTTGATCATCAGGAAATAGTTCCAAAATATTAACTCCCTCTAAAACTACAATCAACAGTGAGCTCAGAGTCAGAGCAGCTGTTTCTTCCACCGTCCTCCAACATCAGACGTCTGTGTTCAGGAGCCACAGTGGAGCCACTACAATGTCCCTGTGGACAATGGACTATGAAGGCTGCAACAGGTAGATCCTTAGTGGTCCAACATATCCCAACATGCATTGCGCTCCGGTAATGAAAGTAAACAACACTGACAGAGAGCCTGAGGATTACACTGTTAACTGTAAGTGTTTCAGTCAGACAGCTAACAGTACAACTGTTCAAACCAAGGCCCTTAAAACAAACAGTTTTTGAGGAAAAAAAGTTATGTGTTGTCAAGGTTGCTAGGAAACAGGAGCCACGCTTTTGCAACGCAGACCAGACCGTATCATTTTGGGTCGGCCTTTGAGATCTATGACGTCTACGAAGGGACACGAGTCTGAGGTGACGTCCTCAAATATCTGTCTCTGTCTGACTGACAGGCTAAAACTAAAGATATCCAGTTACTCTGATAGAAAACAGAGAAGTTTTGTCATTCATTCACAACTTAAACGATTACTTGATTATAAAAAAATAGTTGCAGATTATTCTTTGAAAATCGACCAATCAATGAATCAACTAATCATTTCGGTTCTAAAGCTAAGCTAAGCTAACCTCAGACTGACAGCAGGAAAAAGTTTAACACTCGTCTTCATCTTCACTTCCAAACAGACGTTCTTTAACCTCAGTCAAACTACAGCCAAAACTACAAAATAAAAGACAAAAGACTGAAACTTTCAGTCTTACAAATAAAAGCTTCTCTGTGAGTAATGTAAACATTGCTACGACATTAGTTCAGTGTACCCTGCTAATACCACATAAAGAGCAATGTAAAGCATGTAGGAGTCTGTCTGACAAATAGAGAAACGAGAGGACACATGGACACAGCGGGATCAGAGAGAGTCTCTTGTAATGTCAAACAAACATGAAGCACTGAAGTCTTTAAGACACAGATGGAGAATAAGAGCTGGAATCTGCCTGTCTGCAGCTCTGGAAGTGAAGTGTTAATGTTAATGAGACGTTGATGCAGGACGGCGGCGCGTCCTCACAAAGAATCACAAACTCCTCACACAGTCACACAAACGACTTCTCACAGAGACGATCAGGACTCTCATGAGGGAAGATGCTGCGACGAACCAGTCCTCTGAGCAGCTACGTCTTCAGGACAGAAGCTGCAGTGACTCGGTGTCGGAAAGTGATGAGATGGGCCGACTGGGCTAGCTGGTTAGCATGCTAACTTTGGTAGAAGAAAAGAAGTGATAGTAATGGAAACAACTGTTGGTGAGTAAATGAATGAAGTTTGATGCTGAACTCTCAATGTTTCTTCTAGACTGGTGAGTAAACAGCTGCTAATGCTAATGTTAGCTATGTAGCAATAGCAAAAGTTACAATTAGCTCTTTCAAAGTAGCTCATTATTGTTCAGGACATAAGTAATGAAAATCTTTGCTGTTGTAAGTTTTATGTACAACTGTAAGTTGATCATGTTATATTCTCTTGTGGGATTTTGGAGACTTGAAGTGTTGGCCTACTTTTTATAGTTTCAAGGAGCTATTAGCAAGTTTTGCTACTGCTACATAGCTAATGCTAGCCTTAACAGCTGTTTACTTTATTCTTGGTCTCGCCAAGAGCTTCAGTCAGTCATCATAGTCAAACAAGAGGTTATAATACGTCCTCTGAGTAGCTACGTCTTCAGGGCAGACTGGACGCTACTCGGTGTCAGAAAATGACAAAATGGGCAGACCAGGCCGGGGCTAGCTGGTTAGCATGCTAACTTCAGGACAAGAGAAGAAGTTATAGAAATGGAAACAGCTGTTGATGAGTAAAGGAATGAAGTGTGATGCTGAGCTCTTCTAGACTGGTCAGTAAACAGCTGTTGTTGCTAACGTTAGTTTTGTAGCGACAGCAAAAACATATATAGCTCTTTTAAATCTTGAATTAGCAGCAGAAAAAATGTTTTCTGTTCTTGTTTCTTCTAGACTGGTCAGTAAACAGCTGGTTGTGCTGACATTAGCTTTGTAGCGATCGCAAAACTTACAAATAGCATCTTAAAGAGCCATGTAGCACATTACATTATAATTACATTAGTAATTAGTATGTAAATATGTCATATCTGTGCAGGTCAAACTGTTTTAATTTAGAGATTCATGAATCTTCACACACAAACAACGAAGTGTGAACCTTTGAACAGCTGGTGCAACTTGCTCCAGGTGCAGAACTGGTTTGACCAGGACCAACATCCTTCATTCTAATTGTGGTTCTCATCAGTGTAATTAAAATGAAAACTGGAGATACGAGATTTTCTGCTTTTACGTCAGTTGAAAGGTTTTAATGTGCTGAGTCAGTTCCCACCTCAGGACACTTCAGGTAAAAATAAAAGTTTCTAAAAAAAAAAAGAAACGTGTGTGCAGATGGTCAGAGTCCTGGTCCAAAGATGAGAAACATGCAGAAACCACAGAGGGGGAAGGAAGGGCGCGCAGCAACGACGCCATGATGACGGCGAGCTGAGAGAGAGAGGATCTCATCATCCCTCCAGCGGCCCTGGGCGAGAGAAGCATCGAGTCGATGGTTCAAGAAGAAAAAGCTTCGGAGTCAGAAATAAAAAATGTGTTTCATAACAGAGGAGCACACACACACACACACACACACACACACACACACATGCGCACATGTGTGTTTGTGCTCAGCTGCTTCATTATCTCTGTCTGTGAGGGAGGTGAGGAGGAACAACAGCTGACCAGAGCAACGTTTCATATGTTTTCAAAATGAAGGAAATAAAAATTTTTATGTATATATCTTTATGTCCTTGATAACTGTGTGTGTGTGTGTGTGTGTGTGTGTGTGTTGAGCCCTGCTGAACTGAGTCAGCACTCCTTTACAACTCTCTGGACTGTGAAGTGTTGAATCACGAGCTGCGTGGGGAAGCTTTTTGTCGTCGTCCAAATGACACTGAACGTGTTGCTAAGTAACAGTAGAAAAAAAAAAGGGGGGGAGGTGTTGTGTAAAGTGTGGGGGCAGCCAGGTCACCAGCTGGGAACTTTATTTTGTAAAGAGAGTTTTATAAATAGAGAGGAAATGTGTCGGTGCCGGAGCGGCTTCCATTGTTATTGATTTTACTTTCAGTCACAGATTTCTCTCTGATCTGATCTGAACGTCATCAACAACAACTCGTCTCCATGACGACCTGACGTCTCTACCAGTGGTTTTTCACGTTTTTGTCCATTGACTACAAGCTGTGTAAATCTTCACTGGCAGAGTTTAGCATGTTTCAGGAGAAATCTTTTAAATGTGCATACAAGTGCTAAACTTGGTACGAATCCTCCCCTCAAAAATTCAAGATGGCCCCCATCTCCAAGATGGCTGACATTTCTGGCAAGTGAATGTTATTTTTTGTTATAAATTAACAGACAATTTTCCCATGTGAATGATCCAGGTGTCAATCAAACATTTAAACATCATTTAATTCACTGTAGTCCTGCTGAAATAGAACAGTGAGGGACGGAAACCAAAAACCTCGTCAGCATAGAAATAATTTCAATAACTTAAAATAATATTAAATTTACATTAAGAATTGTGAATTTTAACGTCTTCAAAGTCAAAAACACAGGATTCAACTCAAAATCATCCACTGGGTAAAATGGGTAAAAATGGCGGCCTTTTGAAATTTCAAGTGGCCAATGGGATTTTTCAAATGAAAGAAAAAATTTCCCTCAGAGAGAAAAACAATTTAGATCATTTGACCACATCTGAAATATTACAGTTATCTGCTGCAGTATGACTTCAGTTCAACGACCAGAGAGAGAATCAACTGAGGGTGTTTTTAATGTAAGTTATACTGTTGACTACTTTATAGATTTGTGTACCAGTTGAGTACTTGTACTCTGTTGCACTGAATGTAAAAAACTAGTTCTGGTTCTGGATCAAACTGGTTCTGAGTTCATTTGTGACCTTGAGACTTAATGCTAAATACGGGAACTTCAAATTACATGTTACCTGAAAATATTGGCTTTTTGTAAATTTTCGTAAAAGGGTTTTGTTGTCGGCACCAGCACTAAAAAAAATTTCAAGTAATACTCAGCCCTAGTATTTAGTCTGTGCATTTCACTACTATTTAGTGGCATAAGTATTTAAAACAATCTCTTCTTTGATGATAATGAGACTTTAAAAAAATAAAGGCTTATGGATAATTTATCTGCAGAAAGATTCAAACTCCATTTGCTGATTTTCATAGTGGTCAGAAATGAACTGAAACAAAATGTCTGTCTGGAACTCTATTGAAAAACTGGTGTCAGGCTTTAGAACATGGTCAGCAGTTGAATAAAGAGTATTTCAAGTTGTAGTTAGTGGAACTAGAAGAAGCAAAACCAGGAAAAGAAACTAGTTTTCTCCTGAGGCAGAGTTCCACAAGGCACTATATTAGGTCCTCCCACATTTTTAATTTTAAAATTATTTAGAAAGAGTTGATGAATATAATATTATAAATGGGTCAGGTTACGTGCAACATCTGTTCCCAGTTGGATCAAACTGCCTCACATGAGTCAGTCTCCAGTTAAAACCTCCCTGAGACTGATCAATGTGTCGCTCCTTCAGGCTACAACGTGTTTGCTGTGTGTTGTATACGTTCATCATATATTTGTCCTGCATGAACTCCACAGTCTGTTCCTCATTCACAACTGGTTTGTGTCACCAGACAAATCTGTCGCAGCTCTTGAGTCTGAATGTACGGCAGCTCTTCACAGTGAGGTCACAGAGTTCAGAAAACGTCTTCCTGTGAAATATCTTCATCCATCAGTAACATTATCACCCAGTGAATTTCAATCAGTTGCCGTGAGACTCAGAGATTTAAACATGATGTGAAGTGCCCCTTCCCTCCCCGTCTTACCCCACTCTCCGCTGTCCTCGCCGCTCCTGGACTCAGGTGATCCGTCCAGCTCGTCTGGACTGGCCAGGAAATCAAAACCCTTCAGGGCCTCCTCTGTGTCGGGGTCGTCGCTGAGGTCAGAGGTCGTGGAAGATGGTGTCGATGACTGTTTTTTCTTCACCATCTGTTGAAAAGTTAGAAAATGAGGAAGACTCAGGCTCAGACACAAAACCATAATATATAAGAGTGACCAAGCTTCAACTCTCACCCAGGATCTGAGGGCAAAAACTGTGTTTGTAGTTTGGTCTGCTGAGGGTCAGAAACATTTTATCAAGGCTTCTTTTCATGACTTTACATCATGACAATAACAAAAACAAAGTCGCTGATTCATCTTGACTGTCTCTTTATTAACACCTCATTTCTAGTTTAATAGAAGAACGGAAGATTTTCTATGTTAACGCTGCACCAGTCAAAATTTTAGATTAACAATGGATCAAATGATGATCTGTAATGTGACAGATGTTCCTTATCGAGACAAGTCGTCACCCAGCCCTGCAGTCCCCCTCCGATCTAAGGACCATTTTAGTGTCTTTCAGCTCATTGTTTCTGTGTTTACAGCCGTTTGGTTCCAGCTGCAGTTTTCAGCAACAAGCTGATGAACCCACAGCACACGACCTGGCAGACAAACCACGTTAGAGACTTCTCACCAAAACCAGAAGAGGAGAGCACATCACTCCCATTTTAGCGTCTCGTCACTGGCTTCCGCTAAATTTTAGAACTGATTTTAAGATTTTATAGATAACTTTTAAGGATGTGAACTCGCATTTCAGATCTACTGACACCTCATGTGCAGCCACAACCTGACGTCCTCAGCCGGAGCTCTGTTCTCACCTGAAGACTAAGAGTGACATATTCTTAGAGCTGTGCTTTCTCAGAGCTCAGGGTCTGAATCTACTTCTAACGTCTTAAATCTATTTTTATATTCAGTCATCATCCTGTTTCTTATCAATTAATTTAATCATTTTAGACAGTTTTATCTAATTTTTACTAAACTCAGTGTCGTACTTTTCTCCCTCTAATGTTGTAAAACCATTAAACTGTTTTTAAATCTGTTGTTTAAATGTTTTTTATCATTCATCCTCAGTTTTTTGTCTTGTAAAGCTCTTTGTAACTGTTATGAAAGGTGCTATATAAATAAAGCTTATTATTATTATCTCATCCACTGGTTGTGTGTATGAGCAACTGTTTGCTACATGTCAGCTGATCAGGTGATATATATGTTGGATTCAGTGTTTTTCTGCCCCTAGTGGTCAAAACTTTAACAGCAGCAGCTTTAACTAACCCGCTGTGTGTGTGTGTGTGTGTGTGTGTGTGTGTGTGTGTGTGTGTGTTAATGTGTGTCGTCTTACTGCAGCCAGGTCCAGGATAGTCTTGTCCCTCCCTTCGCTGTCCTCCTCCTCCTCCTCGTCGCTGAACTCTGCGGCGGCGCTCTCTATGAACTTGAAGGCCTCCAACACGGTGGCCGAGTCGGACGTGTCGGGTTTACTGACAGGAAACAGGAAACAGGAAACAGGAAGAAGAGACGAGAACAGGTGAGTCTGGTGGTGAAAGCTTTATTTTTAAGAATAATATGAGCTCAGTTTGTTCGTGTGGTCATCAGTCCTTCAGTCTGTCACGTCCTACCTGACCACGCCGCTGTCCTTCAGTGAGGACGGCTCGGTGCCGTTCACCATTGGCTCGGTTTTCTTCTCTGCAGGTTTCTCTGCGGAGTCTCCGGTCAGACCGAGCAGCGCTCTCACCCGCTGAGACTTCACATCCAGGATGGTGTCTGTGTATCCCACCTCCTGCAGGTACCTGGGGGGGGGGCACAGGAGGCGGGGTCAGTGAGAGCAACAACCAATCATCAGCTGTGTTGTAGTTTTTCCTTCTATCAGTGTAGTGACAATTACATGACATTAGCACATGTACAAAAGTGAGCACAGTACGGAGGAAGACCAGGGTGGAACCTCACCGTTATTCAATAAGTAAGACAATAAAACAAATATTCACAGATCATCACAGTATTTCTTCATATCTCTTCATTTTACTGGATAACTGTCATTCTCACACATGCTCATTTAGCTTAAAGCTTCATTTCCTAGACTTTGACTGGAGACGTGACCCGCGTCAGGTCCTGACCTTCCCTCTTCCTTTTGTTTGTGTGTTCCTGCAGCGGCGGTGCCTCTCTGTACCCGCCCAGCTGCACAACACCATACTTATCAATGGAGCCACTTCTTAAAGGGCGATGCCACCAAGTTTAGGCTCACACTGTGAGTCTAAACAAAATGCATGAAACTCTGGCTTTGCTGGATGAGCTGCAGATTGAACCGACTATTCTTCATGGTTTTCTATCAGAAACATTAGAATCTAAACTGTTTCAGTATCGTCACGACCTCACACCACACAGTCAAGACTTTTCTGGTTGAGTTCAAGCTTTTGGCTGAAACGATTCAACCTCACAAATGCTGACTACGACGTCCTTGAGCAAAAAGTTTTTAAAATTTACAAAATTCTCCTTTTGTGTAAAATATCCAGAGGATCAGAAGAAGCCTGTTGGTCTCTGTACCGTACCTTCACCCTGCGACCCCGATGAACCTGAACGCAGCGTTTTATCCAGAGGTTTTATCCTCAGTGGACCGAGGTTTATTCTGAATAACATCGAGTGTGTTTGTTCACACAGAGAGAGCGAGAGAGAGAGAGGAAGGTCAGCCTCCCCCCTCCCTCTGTACCAGCCTCTCCGATCGCAGGAGGCCTCGATGCCTCCACACAATCCTCCATTCACTGTCACCCCACACACACACACACACACACACACACACACACACACACACACACACACACACACACACACACACACACACAGAAAACAAACACATGAGCTGCACACATGTTCTGTTTGTCGTCACAGACACAATAATGACTTAAACACTTGTAGAACTAGAGCCACCTCCTCGTGGTCGTATCCCTCCTCCACTCAGACCAGTTCCAGGTCACTTCCTGTTTATCCAGAGTCACAGAGAATATGAACCATGTGTGTGAAACTCTGTCAGATTTGCTGTGAAGCCTCCAAACTGAATCACTTCATCTTCGAGTCCAGGGGAATGTTTGTACCAAATGTGAAGAAGGTCCATCGAGGTGTTACTGAGACATCGTGTCCAAGAGAACGAGTTCTATATGTTCTACATGTTGTTGAGTTGTGTTCTGACATCATCACAGATGTTTCCATCAATTCTCAAACCAGAAAGATCAATGTGATTTTAATCATGGTAATGTTTCATTGGTCGCCTGTTGATGACATCACATCCTGTATGATCATGTGTCAGTGTGTTTGTCTGACAGAAGGTCAACATTGACTTTTATCTAGTTTTAAACACTTTTGTGTGTGTGTGTGTGTGTGTGTGTGTGTGTGTGTGTGTGTGTGTGTGTGTGTGTGTGTGTATGAACTCACTGTCTGAGCAGCTGGCGTCCTTGTTTCCAGCTGAGCTGATGGCTGCTGTTTGGAGGACTGGGAACCTCACTGTCGTTCCCCTCATCTGAGAGAGAGAGACAGAGAGAGAGACAGAGAGAGACAGAGAGAGACAGAGAGAGAGAGACAGAGAGAGAGACAGAGAGAGAGACAGAGAGAGAGAGAGACAACGAGGACAGATGAGATGACAGAAACGAAAGAGAAGACAGAGAGAGACAGAGAGAGAGAGAGACAGAGAGCAGACAGAGAGAGACAGAGAGAGGGAGTAGAGAGACCATCATATGTGAAAGAGGGAAGCATGAAGGGGGAGGGGAGGATGGGAGGAGACACGGAGCGGAGGAGAAAAAATAGGGGGGGCAGGAAAAAAAGGGGAAGGGGTAAGGGGGGGTGGCAACAGGAAAAGAGGGGGGGGGAGGCGGAAAGGGGAAAAAGAAGAGACAGAGAGAGACAGAGAGAGAGCAACAGAAGAGAGAGAGAACAGAGACAGAGAGAGAGACAAGAGAGAGAGACAGAGAGACAGAGAGACAGAGAGGAGACAGAGAGAGAGAGAGACAGAGAGAGATGACAGAGAGCAGAACAGAGAGAGAGAGAGACAGAGAGAGAGACAGAGAGAGACGAGAGACAGAGAGACGAGAGACGAGAGAGAGAGAGACAGAGAGACGAGACAGACGAGAGAGCAGAGAGAGAGAGAGAGAGAGAGAACAGAGAGACAGAGAGAGACAGAGATGAGAGAGACAGAGAGAGAGCAGAGAGAGAGAGAGAGACAGAGAGAAGAGACAGAGAGAGACAGAGAGAGAGACAGAGAGAGAGAGACAGAGAGAGCAGAGAGACAGAGAGAGAGAGAGACAGAGAGACGAGACAGACAGAGAGAGAGAGAGAGAGAGAGACAACAGAGAGAGAGAAGAGAGAGGACAGAGAGAGAGAGACAGAGACCGAGAACGAGAGAGAGACGAGATGCAGAGAAGACAGAGAGAGAGAGAAGAGGAGAGAAGACAGGAGAGAGAGAGAGAGAACAGAGAAGAGAGAGAGAGACAGAGAAGAGAGACAGAAATGAAGAGAGCACACGACTGAGAGAGCAGACGAGAGACAGAGAGAGAGCATGAGACAGAGCAGAGAGAGAGAGAGAAGAGAGCAGACCAGAGAGAATAGACAAGTGCAGAGAGACAGAGAGAGAGACGAGAGAGCGACAGGAGATGAGAAGACAGAGAGAGAGACAGACGAGACAAGAGAGCGAGAACAGAGGAGAAGAGAGAGAGACAGAGGAGAAGAGACAGAGAGTAGGCAGAGAGGAGAGACAGAAAGCACGATGACGAGACGAAAGAGGAGACGAGAGAGGAAATGAGAGAGAGAGACAAGAGAACAGAGACAAAGAGAGAGAGAGACAGACAGAGAGAGAGAGAGAGACAGACATGTTTCTATTCATTCATTCACAGCAACAGAATCAGATGTTTCTTCTCTCCTCGTCCTCAGCTCCTCCTGGGGGGGGGTTCCTCTTGTGAACTTCCTCTCTCTCTTTGTGGCTTCATCAGAATCACAGGTGGACTTACCTGAGTCATAACTGGGGGGTTTGATCTCTCCCTGGTTCAGTTCTGTTCCATACTTCAGCTTATGGTATTTGGCCCTGAGGGTGAAAACACACACACACACACACACACACACACACACACACACACACACACACACACACACACACACACACACACACACACACACACACACAGATTAGCTGTTTGTCAGTGATCACTTCCTGGTTCTGTTGGAGTCAATGGAACCGAGTGTGTGTTTCCAGGTGTTGGGGCGTAACACTGCAGGTGTGAAAACAGTGGTATGAAGCCTTTATTTATTTATTTATCAGTTAGTCTGTGTTGTAACTGGAGTCTCAAATAATAAACATATTGTACTATTTTCTGATGTCAAGGAATTTGGTAATGAATCCATGTTCTCTGTATTAAACTAGTTCTACATGGTGGCAACAGGAAATGACCGTCTGATGTCTCCCAGTAAAATCATGTCTATCTGTGAGGAATGATAAGTTACTATGAAGTATTTGAGGGTTTTAGTTCTGATAATATTCCTGATAAGGAGAGTCGTGCTGCTTTATCCTGGATACCTGTAATCTGTATTAATGACTGTGTGTTGTGTATGAGGCCTTTAGTGTCTCCAGAGCGAGCTGTGTGAATCTGATAAATGTCCTCAGGTGACGTCCTAACAAGTTTGAGAAGTGGGTTGGAAGGGTAAGGAAGAGGATTAGGGACACACGTGTTTTTCTCAGAATTCTGAGAAAAACACTTTTTAAAATAATTAGAAAATAAATAAAATAAAATTTCACGTGGCCCTAATGTGAAATTTGTTTAAGAAAGTCAGACTTCAGAGAACAAAGTCGGAATTCCAAAAAATCTCACCTGTTGTGTAGAAGGGTTAGCGTTCAGTCTGTTAGCAGCTGATGTGTGTGCACTAACCTCTCCTGTTTGAGGGCGTACTCCAGCATCTTGATCCGTCTCACCAGGTCCTTCTTCAGGTTCTCCTGACCTCGCCGCTCCCCCTGCAGGAAGGCAATCTGAGCCTGGAGGGAACAGAGGAAGCACTGAGTGAAGACGACAGAGACAGCAGCACCTCTGCACTCAGTCAGACTCAGTCCCTGCTGTGTTTCTGTTCACACCAGAGTTCAGTTCAGTTCATCAGGCTGCTGCTGCTGATGATGATGATGAACCAGAGCAGTCTGAATCCACCTGGATCCTTTCAGCTCACTCAGCTCTCCTGATCTTTACTGTTGTAATTATTTGCCATTATGATCCACAGGTCCCCCACCCCCTCCCCCACCCCCCAGAAGTCTGAGAATGTAGAAAAGTGTCCAGGCTGTGGCGGTATTCAAGAAGCCAAGGGGCCCAAAGCCTCCTGGGAAACAGGACGGGGCCGAGTCTGAAGGTTCAGTGTTGTGGACGCACAGCGGAGACTGACGGGAGGCTTGTGACCCACTCACGCTGTCGTCTTAACATCGAGCTGAAGACGAGGCGGCAGCTCCGCAGCGTGGGAACAGACGACATGTGACCGACCCAGAGTCAAGGTCAAATAATGTGAGAGGAGGTGTCGGACCATGAACCGTGAGCTGTGTCAAACACTGTCAAGATGTTAAAGCTCCTCCAGTGTAAAGGTCTGTGTCCATGTGTAGTGTGATTATAGATCAGCTCTAGCTTCTATATTAATACTGTGAAAGTATCAAAGCCTCAGTCCACAGAGAAATGCACACAGCCTGTATTCAGAAACTGAGCCTTAAAACCAGCCGTCAGGACTTCTGGAACTTTGTGATGTCACAACAAAGCAGTCACCAAGCCCCGCCCACCTGGACCCACCATCAAACATTTTTATTTCTCCAAACCAGCAACTGCCAGAGCTGTCCATCCGTCTTGCTCTCATGGACACGAAATTTGGCAAAGACATTCACTTCGACTCGAGGATGAACTGATTACATTTTGGTGGTCAAAGGTCAAAGGTTATTAGATGCTCCGGCCCACACGTTTTGTGTATAAGGTGCGGAAACTGTTTAACTCTCCTGTTCTGTTCCAACTGCGACCATTATTTTCATTATTGTTTGACCTTATTCAACGTTTGGTCTGTAACAGTCAGAAAACAGAGACAAACTCAGTCCAAACTGAAATCTTATTTATTTATATTTTCTCCTGAGGCGTCACAAACAGGAAGTGTTTGACACCTCGTTACAGTTCCACAAACAAACGGATCAATAGGTGATTCAATTTGCTTTGAGAGAAGTGGACGATGTCGGCTGCTGCACAGTTTCCTGACACTGTCGCTTCCACACACACACACACACACACACACACACACACACACACACACACACACACACACACACACACACACACACTGAGGAGGAAGTAGGACACTTCATTCATGTCAAGCACACATGAGAAGTGGGTCGCTCCACACTCCAGGCTACAGCGTCTGCATCCTGTCACTGAGACGATGACGGCAGGGAGCCGGTCGGACACAAACTCCGCCTCCTGCTGGAGGAGCTCTGCTCTGCCTCTGTGACGGTCGGTGTTGTGTTCAAGGAGGAGTCGACCTCTGAGATGTAAGAGGTCACAGCAACATCTTCATGTTCTTATGGCTCAAATATTCTCAACTTCTATTTTTTTTTTTTGCAAATATTTTGTCTTTTATCTCTTTTGTCATATTGTTTTTATTGAAGTTTATTCAGGTCACACCAACTGTCGTCCAGTCACACAGACACACTGTCTGTCTGCATGTCTGCTTTGTGGTGGTAAATCCAAACAGCACGTTGCATCTTGGGAAAACCAGAAGCAGAGGAGAGGAAGGTCACTGTTGATCAGACACCAGAAACTTCAGCGTTTACACCTCATTTACTATTTCAATACACAAATGTGTTTCCTGTTTGCTCCTGTGTCTGTAACAGAGACCTCCTCTCAGCTCGCCACGTCTAGTTCAGGGTCCGTCTGTGTTTTAAGATGCTTTATCAATAAATATAGTTTCATATGACGTTGTTTTTCAGATTAAAGGTCACTGAGTTCAGTCGGTTTGAACCTCTGACGGTCGTAGACGTTGAACATGTCACGGATGTTGAAACAATGACATCGTGTGATGCCCCTTCGTCTGTTGCCATGGCGTCTGAGGAAGACGGTGGGATGGTTGATATTTAACTGGTTTCTGTGTAGGAAGGCGTCTGCAGCGCGTCGGGGGCGGCGTTTCCCATAATTAATGTTTGAGCAGCGGCGGCGGCGGCGAGGAGAGGCGAGAGTGAAGGAAGCAGATCCATACAGAGGTCACGGCAGCAGATACAGGACGCTGCTGAACACCGAGAGGATCAAGGACGTCTGATCATTGTGATAAAGAGATACAACCTGACGCTTCCTGTTTGTGGGTTGGTTGATGAATCCTCTCGATGCAGGTAAATAGTTGTTCACACTTCAGAGTGGAGATGAACTGTTGAACTTTTGTTTTCAAACGTTTTTACATCAGAAATCTGGTTTTTCTTTCTTTTCTTACCCAACGTTTTACTGATGTAATTAATCATTGTTTCATTGATTTTTTTGGGTGTTAAATTTAGAGCCTCTGTGATCTTCACTCCTCTACGACGGGCCGATGGGTCACACTGTTGAAATGGTTTCTAAACAGTATAAACTTTTTTAGATAGTTTCTGCCTCTGATCCATCGACACCTTCCTCTGATTGTAACTACAGTCAGAATTATTTAGTGCTTTTTTAACTCCAAAACAAGGTTTAATTGAATGTAAATGAAGAAAGTGTGAAAGTGTCAGTAATGAGTTGGAAGGAGGCGGGCTGAAAGGTGTGATGCAGTTATTGGGTAATGATTAACAGGTTGACAGAGGAGGACAGAAGACGGATTTCTTCACATGTGAAACTGTGGGATGAAGTTCTGGAAAGTTTCTACAGTTCTCCACTGGAACAGCTGATCACAGATCAATATGTGTCAGCAGCTGTTTCCTCTGGTTGGTCGACTGCAGCAACGTCATTCACACCTGGAGGACTTAGACGTGTGCCTGTATGTGTAGTCATCCTGTTTTAGATCACAGCCAGTTTGACACTGAGCTCCAAGTTCAATTCATTATAAATGACAATAAATGTTTTTCATGGGGTTTTTCTTCACTGAGCTGAAAACAGACTGAGCCGTGACTTCTGACTGAAATGAGTTTTGTGGCTTGTTACACGTCTAAACGTTCAGGAATCAGAGTCAGGAAAGAAAAAATGGTTTCACAACGTTTGCGACATAAAAAACTTAAAGATAATTTTAGCAGGTAAAAGTAAAAGGGGAGGAGCTACTGGTCAGTGGATTTAAATCTGAAGAAGCACAAACAGAACGTGATGAAAGCTTTAGCGATAATAACAGATCATGGACTTTATTATTAACTTGAAGCTGTGACTGAGCTTCTGCTGAACACATCCTGTTGTATCACACACATGATCTAATGAGATGAAGCTCGCCAACAACACGTGTTAAATCTGCAGCATCTCTAATTACCAGCAGACCACAGTTCAACTCAAACTCTGACAATAATGGGAAAAACTTTTCTCTGGAAATTCTGCTTCTGTTTCAGTGAAGCCTCAGAAACTTCTTCCATTAATATTATAAACCGAAGAACACTGATCTGTTCGCGGGATCAAACCAACGGTACAAAAAGCACCTGGACTGGATAAAAACAAAGACGTAAAACTTCCCTCTGGTTTGAATCCAGCTGGAGGAGTTTGAGACAAAGTCAGGGAGGACGACCACTCAGAGGAGCCGTCAGTCTAAATGCAGGACTAACTGGGTAACCCACTTCTTAAAAATTCCCATCAGCCTTTCTTTCTTTTTTAGCAGCGAGTCGGTCAGCGCTCCACATCAGAGCAGAAACACCGACGGACTTTAATACGTTTTACAATAAAAGTGAAATAAATCTCCGTCTGTGGCTTCACCACTGGAAACATCCTGAGCAGTTACTGAAGATAAAACACGGCTGATCATTCACCCAGTGAGAAGGACGACGCCAAACCTCACGTCACTTTGTTTCTCAGCCTCTGAAGCGGAGACAGGAAATAACTGCAATCACCTCCTCGTGCTCGTATCCCTCCGCCACTCAGACTAGTTCCAGGTCACATCCTGTTTATCCAGAGTCAGAGAGAATTTGAACCATTGGTGTGAAATGTAGTCATAATTGCTGTGAACTCTTGAGTCTTGACCTTTGACCCCCAAAATCTAATCAGTTCATGTTTGTGCTAAATTTGGAGAAGTTCGTCGAGGTGTTACTGAGACACTGTGTCCCTGAGAGGGGACGGACGCCTTTGTCTTCATGTTCAAAAAAATCAATAAACATTACAAGAAGTCATATAAAGTTTCCAAAGCTCGTGGAAAAACTTTCACCTGGACTCAAGGACAAACTAATTAGACGTTAGTGATCAAAGGTCAAAGGTTAAGGTCAGTGTGACTTCACAAAACACTTTTTATCCATTACTCAAGACTTAACAGTAATTATGACTCAATTTCACACAAATCATTAATATCTTCTCTGACTCTGGATAAACAGGATGTGACCTGGAACTAGTCTGAGTGGCGGAGGGATACGACCACGAGGAGGTGGTTGTAGTTATTTCCTGTCTCTGCCTCAGAGGCTGAGAAATGCAGGTTTTAGTGAACGCCCCCCCTCTGGTTTTAGGAGGCTGTCTTCAGACAGAGCTGAGGTTTGGGAGGGAGACTCAGGTCTTCATGGGTTGAGGAACATTAGTTGTATCTTAACAGTGTCTCTGAGGTTAATCTATAGAATGTGAACATTAAACCCCGATGATCACGTTTGTGTTCAGCTCTTCCATCTGCTCAGTGAGGACGTGTCTGACCACAGTCTCACTTTGTCTTCTTTAAGATAACAGGGATTACAGGCCTCAGGAAGATTAAACTGTGTCAGCTCTCAGATGCCCTGAATAAAGGAGTAAAGTAATAATAAAGATAAAGCAGCGTCCCTGCTGACTGCTGGGCTGGTCACGGGGTGGGTTCAGTTACTGGACTGACGGTGGCGGTTCAACATGTTGCTGCCAAGCCTGAGAAACAGACGTCATCTGTCAGAACTGGTGTAAGTGATGTTAGTCAGAGTTAATCCACCTGAACTCATGGACGATGATCTCAGCGATCGATAATGATTACATTTATCGCTGATAGCTTCTGTCTTTGCCAATGTCAAGACTATATGTGTCTTGTTTTCCCATGAATACATTATAATTATTATTATTATTATTATTATCATTACTACAATTATTATTATAATTACCATGATTTGTAGCAGGGCTGCTCAATTAAATCATAATCACTATTTCTCATTGACTTTTGTCCATGTAGTTACTCCTGTTATACACGATTTAGGTCGCCGCCTCCTTCTGCAAGCAGAAAATCCAGCATGTTCGTATTCTTCTTCTTTGGTAATTTCAGATGGCTCTGCCTGATGCACGGATTATGATACAGCACCACTACATTAGGGCGCTACACATTTAATGCATTTGAACAGAGCTGAACGTTCAGCTGGTGTGATGCATTCACAGACCGACGGGAAGGACGAACATCTGATGTTTAATCAACATCAACCTTTCAAATTAAAAAATTTGTAAATTCTAATTATCCAATCCACAAAAGTCTGGTCCGATGGATCGATGGCACCATGAGAAACATGAACTTTTTATCACTTGCATTAAAAGGAGCTGCTGCTGCAGTTGACCAACACATCCCTGATAATGTGGCACTTGAACGTATCACACCATCAGACTCAGCCACAACAACAACAACAACAGAGCATGACGTTCACTCTGAGGGTTTGAGTCTCTGATTGTGACTTGCAGACATGAACTGAACCAGAACCAGTCTACAGGCTGACCGTATGACATCACGGTGATGTCATGTGACAGGAGCTGCAGGAAATGTTAAGACGTGAAAACAGAGTGTGGGCTGTAGTTTATGTTGAGTATAAAGGTCACACAGCTCCGTCATCTGAGCCAGATTCAACCACCATCTATACCCACAAACCCCCAACACAGGCACTCACATTATGCCTGATGACTATGCAACCCCCCCCCCCCGAACTGCTTTAACATTGCGGCAAACGGCAGCAATATTTTGGGACACAAAGAAGAGTCCTGTGGGAGGGGGATTTCCCGCCGCTTAAATCCAGAGCAGCGAGGGGATTATTCTTCCGAGGAGCCGGAGAGGAAGAGATGAAGAGACGGAGAGATGAGAGGGAGAGCGTGGAGGGGAGGATTAGCTGCTGAACTGGAGGGGAGTCAGAGAAGTGATGGTGTTGTGGGGGGGGGGGGGGGGTCAGCAGGCTGTAAACCATCCTGTTAGTCTCCTGCGTATCCTACGTACATCACATCACTGCACCGAGGCAACACAACTTCCATTCATCTAGACAGATGCTAGGTCACCATAGCAACCAGGCAGAGTTAACAGTTAACAGACTGTTAGTGAATTTGATTTCATATAAAGTAAAAGTTACTGATTTGAGTCATCAGTGGAAAAGAGACGGCAGAACAGCGTGGTAGGAAGTGACCTTTACAGAGGGAGGGCAGCGTGACGCCAGCATGTGTCTGCTGGTCACTCTAAGCTCCGCCCACTGTCAATCAAGTCAGCAAAACATCTTCTGAGCTGTCGGCAGTTCAAGGTCAGATGTTTCCTCCGTTTCCTGGACAACGAAGGCTCCAACAGGTGGATCCTTCATGGTCCA
Source organism: Seriola dumerili (assembly GCF_002260705.1). NCBI lineage: Eukaryota > Metazoa > Chordata > Actinopteri > Carangiformes > Carangidae > Seriola > Seriola dumerili. Next base: position 1,166,978 of record NW_019174604.1, on the reverse strand, counting down.
GCGTATCCCAAGATTCATTGCAGCGGGGGTAATGAGAATAACATGGCAGCAAACAACACAGACAGACAGAGATCCTGAGGATCACACTGCTAAATGTCAGTATTGTGTTTCAGCTCAGTTCAACAGCTAACGGCTACCGTTAGCTCTAACTGTTAAAACCGAGACGTAAAACTAAAAGTTTGTGTGAAAAAAAGCGATCGAAGCGTCACCAGGTCGGGCGTGGGCTGCAAACATTTCAAGATTTTCAACTGGACCATGAGTCGGAAAAGTTTGTGAACTACTGTCAGTGGAAAATACCCAGGAGTTTCCTAAAGCCAACGGTGACGTCTTGAGATGCCAAACATCCGGGACGCCGTAGGGATCTTCATCAATACGACCCGCCCTCGGCTCGTTCCAGTAACGAGCTCACATTCCCCACAATCTTCCCTTTTCTTCATTTCTATTTTGCAAAGACGTCTCGGCACATCGGAGCGAGCCGCACCGCTGGCAGCGCTGCGAGGCCACACTCCACCGCTCTGCTTTTACAATGGAGGTGGAGAGACGGATGGAAGGAGGAGGGGAGGCATAAATGAGGCAGAGGATGATGGTGGAAGTCTTCTGATATGATGCCCAGAGGAGGAGAGATCAAGAGAGAGACAGAGAGCGGGGGGGGGGGCTTTAGGATGAGCAGCGACAGCGGCGTGACGGAGGCCCCGGCTCGCTGCCTTCTTCCCCTCTGGGAGCGCCGACGACACGACTGCTCATCCGAAGGCGACGGTACTTTAATTAGAACAACGTGAAGCCTGGAAGAGCAGAGCTGACGAGTCGGACCGATCAAAGACCATCAGTCAGTTCCTCGTGCTGGAGGACTCCTTTTGAAAACAGGACTGTGACTAAATCTGTGGTGGGGCAACAGAGAAAACCCCTCTGCCCAGAGGTTTACAGGAACATGAGCAGGACCATCAGCAGCAGAATCCAAACCAGATCACAGCAATAGAGAGGACCAGCCGAGCAGATGTTCAGCAGGACATCACCGAAAGACTCAATCAATCAATCAATCAATCAGTGATACCATAAGAAACAGGAAGTAACCACGTCTACAGTTTCTTTGACTTCACTCTATATGAATATATTTTTTAACCGTTGTAGCAGCTGCACGTGGAGACAGAGACGTTCTGCCGACGTTTTCTGTCAGGCGTTAATTTATAACGAATAAGAGAAATCAAACATTCAGTAAACTCTAACCAGCAGTTGAACACACAGACACTTTGAACTGCCTCAGTCTCAGCAGCTGTGACTTCACTCTGGGGAATCACTGTTATTATCCAACATCATCATCTGCTCTGATACGCATCCTCATTAAGAGGATCTACTTTCAGCTCTGTGTGCGCACGTCACCCAGAGAGTAACACACACACAGACACACATCGCACAGGCACAACACAACACAACACCACACACACACACACACACACACACACACACACACACACACACAGCACCTATCAGACCAGAGGAATTCACTGTGTATTTGTGTTTCTGCGCTCACTCCAGATAACACCTACGCTTGACACTTAGAAACTCTACTTACTGTGTGTGTGTGTGTGGGTGTGTGTGTATTGTGTACTGTGTCAGATGTACACATGTGTGTGTGTGTTGACAGTCTAGCTCGGAGCTGTCCACAGTGTCGGCCTGCTGGAGGTCAAAGGTCATCGAAGCTGTAAGATGCTGATGATGACCTCACGTCGTTGTTTTATTACCGACATTAACTGATGTTTGGCTCATGTGGTCAAAAGTAAGTAAATATATAAATAAATAACACGTAGGAAAATGATTCGTCGACACGTCATTTTAAAATTTCACAAACAGAGAAATAAGGAAATTTTAAAAGAGCTCTGGATATTGTTCCATGTTTTTTACTGAGTTCTATTTTACGAACTTCTTAGTGTAAATAAATGTTTCAACACAAAGCAGCTGAACACGAACTCAAAATACGATCCGACCCGGGAACAATTCATCAATATTAAAAATCAGAACATCAGATGTCAAACTTCTATTTCCAAGATTTGCAGATTCCCTCTGATGTTAGAGCATCACCTCCTGGAGGGAATGTTTAAGAAACTCCAACAACACCTGAACGCACCATGAGAGGACATCATCCAGAAACACCTTCCAGAAACGTCAGGTGTGACATCTGAGCTTCTGCTATACAACCTGTTTGGATTTGTTTCCCTGTCATACTTCAGCATCAGTGTGGAGCCGCTGTCGGCCTGAGGACACACTGTTGGCTGAACGCCTGGTCAAACAACACGCTGAGGCGTGGCTCAGGGCGCCACTCGCCTCCGCACAGGACGCCCGTCTCAAAAACAAGCAGGTGTGCATGCCATTCCTTATACGGCAGAGAGAGAGAGAGAGACAGAGAGAGAGAGAGAGAGACAGAGAGAGACAGAGAGAGAGAGACAGAGAGAGACAGACAGAGAGAGACAGACAGAGAGAGAGACAGAGAGGGAGAGAGACAGAGAGAGACAGAGACAAAGAGAGAGAGACAGAGAGAGACAGAGAGAGACCACCACCCCGCTGCAGCTGAGCCTTCACAGTGAAGAACCAGCACCTTTTAACCTGGACACACGGTTAATTCGCTGCATCTCTGTCCAGTCAGTCAGAAGATGACTTGTGTTTTAGCTCACACCACCAACACCAACAACAACAACAACAACAAACAACACAACAACAACACACAACAACCAACAACAAGCTCGGCTGGGTTTCCTGTACTCCCTATGTCAAACTCTCTTGTCGTCTCTTGTCTTCTTCCTGTCTGTCTCTCTTCTCTCTTTTCGCTTTGTCTGTCTCTCTCTTCTCTCTTTCGTGTCTGTCTCTCTTCTCTGTCTCTCTTCTCCTGCTTGCTCTCTCTCGTCTTCCTCTCCACCTTTCTGGTGTCTGCTCTTCTCTCTCCTCTGTCCTCTTCTCTCTCTGTTCCTCGTCTCTCCTCTTTCTGTCTTCTCTCTGTCTGTCTCTTCTCTCTCTCGTCTCTTCCTCTCTCTAATAGTCTGTCCTCTCTCTCTCGTCTGTCCTCTGTTCTCTCTCTCTGTCTCTCTTCCGGTCTTCTCTCTGTCTCTCGTCCTGTCTGCATGTCTCATCTTCTCTGTCTGTCTGCTCTCTGCCTCTCCTCTGGTCCTGTTCTCCTCTCTGTCTGTTCGTCTCTCTGTCTCTCTCTCTATCTCTCTCTCTGTCTGTCGTCTCTGTCTCTCTCTCTGTCTCTCTCTCTTGTCTCTCTCTCTCTTCTCTGTCTCTCTCTCTCCTCGTCTGTCTTCTCTCTCGTCTCTCTCTCTTTTCTCTCTTGTCTCTCTCTGCCTCTGCTCTCTCTGTCTCTCCCTCTGTCTCTCTCTTGTCTGTCTCTCTCGTCTCGAGACTAGCTCTCTCTCTGTCTCTCCTCTCCTTCTTTTCTTCATGTCTCTCTGCTCTCTCCTCTATGTCTCTCTCTCTGTCTGTCTCTCTCTGTCCCTCTCGTCCTTCGATGTCCTCTCTCTCTCTGTCTCTCTCTGTTCTCTCTTCATGCTCTCTCTCCACTTTGTCACTGTCTCTCTCTATGTACTACT
>NW_019174604.1:1161684-1163375 GCF_002260705.1 Seriola dumerili | reverse complement strand
GGGGGGGGGGTTTACTGGAAAGAGGGACTTTATGCCGGGACATTATTTTTGGCGCAGCCCGCACAGAACAACAACAGTTACACCAGTCGTGCAGCAACTGGAAGTGCTGTGCTTATCAAGAGAAAGGAGGGAGACATGGAGCTAACTGAGCTAACTGAGCTAACTGAGCTAACTGAGCTAACACCAAGAACGAGCAGGGAGTTCGACTCACCTGTCCGCAAGACCTGCTGCTAAAAAAGTGGCGGCTAAACAGTGGAACACGTGAAACTGCCGGGTCACTTCCTGCTTCACACACAGGTAGAGGTGACGCCAACGACCCAGTGCAGTGACGTTAGAGGCAGGTCACCTCATGACACGCCGAGCAAGTTAATATACACGTGTCTCTTACATCGACGGCGCTGGGCTTCCAGTGAAACGTAAACAGGAAATAAACCGGCTTCAGTCACCGTGACCATTTAACGTGACATGAACAAGCTCCAGGTACGGCAGGTTAATATACCAGGTGTAAACACCATGAGTTTTAATTAATTACATTTCAGTTATTAATAAAACATCTTCTCAATTTCTTTCTCTAAGTTTTACTGAAACAAAAACAACAATAAACTGGATTTTCTCAGGACACCTGTAAAATTTGATTAATTGTCAAAATGAATAAGAAATATTCATGATGACAGGTGATGATAATAACACTTCAGATTAGTAATATTATGAAGTTAATCCTAGTCTGACATTGATAATAATTCTTTAAAAAGAAGATGTTAAAATCTGAATTACTTAGTTTCTGCTTCAAAAGGCAGAAATAAAAAACATTATAAAGCTCATGTGATTTAACACATCACTCATCTTGTTAAATAGATTAACGCTCAATAATCATGATTGATCCTCAGACTACAATCGTACCATTGCATCCCTATAGTTCAGACTCGTTACCGAGGCAACAGCTTCACTGTGGTGTTTGTTTGTTTGTTTGTTTGTTACTGAAGGAAAAAAATGATGCAGATAAATTTGTAATATTTCGAGCTGTTGATTTTAGAGACTGAACTCTCCAGAACAAGCTGCACAGTTAAGACGAGAAGAAGAAGAAATGAACATTTGGAGTTGAAGCTGAATCGTCTTCACTGAATTTAGATCAGGTATTACACCCAGTGTGTGTGTGTGTGTGTGTGTGTGTGTGTGTGTGTGTGTGTGTGTGTGACGCCGTGCAGAGCTGCAGAAGCTGTACAAACAAGGTGTGGACTAATGTGAACAATGTGTCAGACTGCACACACACACACACACACACACACACACACACACACACACAAATGTGTTGAGCCGCTCTGTGTGTGTGTGTGTGTGTGTGTGTGTGTGTGGAAACATCATTTAATTAGTGAAAGAAACAGGCTGAAAAAACAAAGCAGTGGAAACAGATAAAAGCAGGAGGATTAGTGCTCACTCCAGCAGGGATGATGATGATGATGATGATGGTGATGATGATGGTGATGATGGTGATGATGATAATGATGGTGATGATGATGGTGATGATGATGATGGTGATGATGATGATGATGATTATGATGATGGTGATGATGGTGATGATGATGATGATGATGATGATGATGGTGATGATGGTGATGATGGTGATGATGATGATGGTGATGATGATGATGATGATTATGATGATGGTGATGATGATGATGATGATGATGATG
>NW_019174604.1:1142910-1160899 GCF_002260705.1 Seriola dumerili | reverse complement strand
ATGATGGTCTGATGATTGCCAGGATTATGGATACTGATGATAATGATGGTGTGATGATGGTTGTGATGATGTGATGAATGATGGTGATGATGGTATCATGGTGGTGATTGATGATGGGATGATCGGTGATGATGAATTGATATGATGATGATGATGGTGATGATGATGGTGATGATAATGATGGTGATGATGTTTGATGATGGATGTGATGATTGATTGGTTTGAGGATGATTATGTTGTGATGATTAATTGATGGTGATGATGATGATGCTGATGATGCTGAACACACCAAAGGTCTAAACAGCCTCCACACATCAAAGCAGCTCTCACACTCCTTCTACTACACTAACACGTAAAAGTGCGACAACTCTCTTTTAGATTTTTATTCCTCTGCCCGGCGACAGTCAGAGCAGCAGCCATTTTGTTTTCAGGTTGTCCATCCGTCTCATTCTTGTGAACACTATATCTCAGTAACACCTCGACAGAACTTCCTCACATTTGGCACAAACATTCACCTGGACTCAAGGATGAACTGATTAGATTTTGGCGGCTATAGGTCAAAGGTCAGTGTGACCAATGGTTCATATTTTGTATTTTCCCTGACTCTGGATAAACAGGGATGTGACCTGGAAATAGTCTGAGTGGCGGAGGGATACGACCATGAGGAGGTGAGTCTAGTTCTTCAGTGTCCTGAAGATGGAGGTCTGATGGTCCAATTTTCAGCTGGTGAAGTTTTTGTTGTTGTTTGTAATTAAAAGATTTAGCTTGAACTAAACTTCAGGTATGACGTCCTCTTCACACGTTGCTGGTCACGAGGTTGAGCCAAACGTTTGGTTGTGGCTGTATCGTATCCCGGGGCTCGTCAAACGTGTTGTTTTTCTGATGCACAAACGAATGAAGTCCAGGTGAGGCGGAGTTACCTGAGCTCAGCTGTAGTTACGTTTCACATGAACGAACATACGATGAACTGGTAAAATACAACGCACTGTTCAAGATTTAACCAAGTTAAAAACTAAATGTGATGACCCCTCAGATTTATCTGGTGACCCTCTGGAGGGGCCCGACCCCTAGGTTGAGAACCACAGGACCACAACTGTATTTAAAGTAGTTAAAACCAGCTCCAACAGTAAAGTAATAACTTCTGTGATAATAACTTTTACTTTTAGTGCTTTCTGAACTTGAGCTCTACCAGCTGATCCCAGTGTGGTCGTCGTCTCTCCTCTCCTACGGCTGCTCGGCCACTCGCCGTCCTCGCGGCGGTGTATTTATAGCTGAGGCAGGAGAGGAAGGAAGCTGAGCGGCAAACATCCTCCTGAGCTGCAGGAGCGAGAGTGTACCCTTTACAAAGCTCACGCATGACTTCATCTCAATGCCCCCCCCCAGCCCCAGGGGCCAAAAACACATTTTTATTTTAGCGTGTAATTGACCAACGGTAATGCCCATAAAAGTGGTTACTTCCCAGAGTTCCCCTGTGTTCGTTGGCGTGGGGGGGGGTTATCAAATTTAATGTCTCTTTAAAGAGGACCAACAAGTGATTTGTTAGGAGAAGTAAAAATAAATAAACAGATCATTATCATTGATTTAATTGTGATGGTTATTTTCTGTCAACCAACTAATCAATTAATTGACTGATCTTTTCATCAATACCTCAGAACTTTCCATCGTTGGCGCCGTGGACACACCTGGGTCACACCTGGGTCACACCTGGGTCACACCTGGGTCACACCTGGGTCACACCTGGGTCAACTATCAGAAAGAACTGAGGTTCCATGTGGAAACATATGAACTAAATCCACAACAACAAAGTTCCCTGTTCATTTGTGTCACAATGTGTTTGTTTAACTGAGTGGAGCTGATTGGCTTAGCTGACAAACTGATTAGTTGATCAACAGAAAATTAATCAGCAACTATTTCATTCATTGGTTTTCACACAGAAACTCAAAGTTTCCATGTTCGTCAGAATTTACTGGATAAAAACAAAAGACATTTGATGTTTGACTCCAGGAAACTCTGGGAAATTTATTTTTCTTTTCTTTTCTATTTTCTCCAAACAGTTTAATCAGTAGATTAATCAATAATTTGAAGAATCATGAGTTGCAGCTCTAAAATCACAGACTGAAAACTTCTCTATGATTATTTCTTCCTGCACATCAGTGAGGAACACAACTGTCAGGAACTGGATGAGAAGGTGTGAGACATCAGCTGGTCCTGTCCAGACCTCCTCCTCCTCCTCCTCTTCCTCTTCCTCCTCCTCCTCTCTCCTCCTCCTCCTCTCTCTCCTCCTCTCTCCTCCTCCTCCTCCTCCTCCTCCACACACTGACGAATTTCTCTTTGTTTTCACATAGTAAACTCAGAGTAATCTCTCCCCATCTTGTGCGCCTGCTTCCTCCATTTCCTCTTCCTCTTCCCTGCCGAGGATGACCTCACAGGAAGTGACTCTCTCAGCCTCAGACGTTAACGACCTTCAGTCCGTCCGCAGCGTGGCGTTCAAACCACGCCGCAGCAGAACAAATGTATTTACAGCTGAAACTGATTTCCAGCTCCGCCGGTCAGCCGGCTGCTTCCCGGCTTGATGGGGAGGAAAATGAAAAATCAAGCAGTGCTGTTCTCTCTCCTCCACCTCCTCCACCTCCTCCACCTCCTCCACCACAAAACCCCTGAACCAGCCCGGAGACACGGAGGCTGTGCTGAAGGTAAATGGCGCACAAAGGCCACATAGAGCCGCACATCATTAACTCACAGGAAGTGATTCCCTGTATGGACGCTCTGTCATCACGCCACAGGTCAGCTGATGACTCTGTCTTATGTAACATAACAGTCATTTTGTGAGACCACACTGAGCTTATACACTGCAGTGTGTAACAGACTCCCACACACTGTGATCCTTCAGGTCCACAGTATATCACACTGTGGGGGGGTCCAGTAAGATCAGTGTCGGAGAACTATAGTTAGAGACACTTAAAGCTCCTCCAGTGTAAAGGTGTGTGTCCATGTGTAGTGTGATTATAGATCAGCTCTAGCTTCTATATTAATACTGTGAAAGTATCAAAGCCTCAGTCCACAGAGAAATGCACACAGCCTGTATTCAGAAACTGAGCCTTAAAACCAGCCGTCAGGACTTCTGGAACTTTGTGATGTCACAACAAAGCAGTCACCAAGCCCCGCCCACCTGGACCCACCATCCAAACCTTGCAGGATTTGGTTTCTCTGAGTGTTTTTACCTGAAATCTGCTATATTTTTATTGGATCACTCAGAAAACAGTCAGCCAATCAGAAGAGAGGCTCAGAGCCTCCTCTCTTCTGATTGGCTCACCGACCTGTTGTTACTAGAGCTCCAGAGAGAAGCCTGAGAGAGGAGATGTAAAACTACACTGAGATGGTTTTTATATCTTCTGATGGATCAACACTTCAAAATAAAACACCAGATAAAAAGTAAAACATGGAGCTTTAAATCCTTCATCGATTTCAAAATGCAAAATTTGTTAAGTGGCGCTCAGCACAGAGAACAGCTGAGGATGATGGGAATGTCTTTAAGCAGATTCATATTTGGTAAATTATTTCTGTTACATATGTTTTAATATAATTTAGGTTCACACAGCAGTTTGTGTAAAGTCATACTAGTGATATCATTGTGTTTCAGGTGTTGGTGTTTGGGTTGGGAGTGTCTGTAGTTTGTAAAACAGCTGTCACTGTGTATTTCATGTTACATTATATCACGTGAGAACGTGTAATAACAGGTATTTGGTGTTGTGTAAGTAGGAAACAAAGAAGCTGAGATGTGACTCTGAAAGAAGCACCTGCCCTGATGTTGTTTAATGAACCCTGACGCACCTGTCTTTCCTGTCTGACGCTGGTTTTTCACAATAAAGTTGGATTAAATTCAATGGAACAGGCGTTGGGATGAAGACACTGGGGACAGGTTGAAGAAAGTCACTACACTTAGTCTCATACAGGGATTTGGTCATAAACCAACCACATGTTAAAATATTGACCTAAATGAAACAGTGGTTACAGTTCATCCTGAGGGGAACATGAACGTCTGAACCAGATCCAGTAAGAAGATCTTCAGTCCATCATCAGTCCCATCAGGAGGCGTCTCAGAGGACACAGAGGTCCTGATCTGATTCAGGTTCTTCCTCTTTGGGTGAAGTTCACTGAGAAATAAAAACTATCCATCACTTTAGTGTTTAGAGAGCTCACCTCTCTCTCTCTCTCTCTCTCTCTCTCTCTCTCTCTACAAAAGTTCAATTTACAACCATAAAAAGCAGCGGGATAAGAAACCGAGCTAAATGAGGCGTTTTGTCTGTCTGCTGAACTCTGTGTTGGTGTTGCTCTCATGGTTATAAGCGGTTATATGTGTTAAACTGTGGCAGGGGAAATTAAATTCAATATTAATTTTAACACTGTGTGTACTGCATCTACGGGTGCCTGCAGGGTCACTTCATGCCCCGTTCTGATTGGTTGATTCGTTTCTCTGAGTCACGTCAGATCTCCATCTCCTTGGTCTCCATCAGACCTGAGTGGAAGTGTCCGATCTAAGACCACTGCTTGGATTTACCAAAATCAATATCAAGATCAATATGTATCAATACCTACAAAAACGATTTGATCACAGAATCAGTAAATCAGTTTAAACAGGATCAGATATTTGGCGCCAAGTGACACATTTCCGTTGCCAAGCTACCAAAAAAATATCAAAATTGATGAAATTATTTACTTTTGAAATGATTTTTAATTCTAACAATGACCGTCTTTCTGTCACTGAATGTTGAAAACTGATGTTTTTAAATGTGAGAACAAATAACTTTCATTTAAAAAACAAAACAATGTGCATTTAGTCAGATCAGATCATTATGACGCGGCCTGTGGTCCGGACCGACCCGGACTGACCGGAGCTCTGTGATCCGGACTGAAGGGATCCGGATTTAAACTTGGAGCTGGTACATCAGCAACACCAACGTTTCCAGACTCAACCGGATCACGCACTACACGGAAAATGCACGGTCTCTGCGTCCGTTATCGGACAGAGAGCGGCTCCACGTCCATTACCGGACACATTCCAGCAGGACGAGCCGTCTGATACCGAGGAGACGAAACGTCATGCCCGTGTCTGGGCTACAGGGGGTCCGGTGTGTCTTGTTTGTGGTCAGTGGGTGATGAAATGATGCTGGAAAAACACACAAACAAAATCAGACACTGACAGAGCGACTGAGCGTATTAGCGGCAAACGGGCTTAGCTGCCTGTCCGATAATGGAGACACACGGTTCTTTCGCGCTGCACAGGTAAATGACGGTCAGCGGTAAAAACGAGGACACGTTGGCGCGGTTGTGTTACTCACAGCCACACAAGCTAACACCGCACACTCCACACAGACATGTCAACCACAGCTAACCTGGTTAGCAAGTAGCGCAGGTTCGTGCCCGGCGAGAACAACATTAAACGAAACCACCATTTAAAAAGTAGGAGATTCTAGGTCATCTGACGTTGACGTTGACAAACAAACAACAGGAACAGTATTTAACACATTTTCTGGATCAACACGGACCTGCCCTTTAATTCGGCATTGTACTTATCAGCACAGCAGCCCGTCTCACAACAGAACTTTACATGACAGTATGAATGTGCGTCACTCCGTGTGTACAACAACACTCCCCACAGGGCAGCAGCAAACAGCGCGAAGCGTCAGTGAAAAGTAGAAATATTATCAAAAGGTGAGCCGTTTACTGGATCATACCAACGCCGAATTACATCCTGGATCTTTCCCGCTTAAACTAAATTGTATCTGTTACTTTATCATGGATGTATATTCGCCGATAAGCGACGAAACTCTAACTTTACACATTCGTTAATGCGGTTTGGATGGACGTTCTCTGTGTTCAGGATCAGCTTTAGCTAGCAAACAAAACAATGTCCGACAATGGACACCTCAGTGACTGAGGCTGCTTACCTGCAACTCGGCCCTCTCGACCTCCCACTGCGCCCTCTCCACCTCGAAGCGGGCCCACTCATGCTGGAGAAAGTGTAAAATCCCCGGGATGCTGAACTGAGCCCTGGCCGTCTCTCCGCCGCCACCGTCGCTAGGCTGCGGAGCTTTAATATTCCCACCGCCGGCCAGACCCGAGTTGCTGTTGTTGTTGAAGAAGACACCGGGGCCCGCCTGCTCGTCCATGGCCGGACCGGGGCGATGTGGTTCGGGCTCGGTCCGGTGCTCTCAACCTCTTCGGTAAAATATCCTCAGGAGGGAAGTGTAGTCCATCAACGGTCCTCTCCGCTGGGCAGCACTACTCCTCTCTGGGCCAGCTGTCAAACGGTGAGCCAAACGTCGAGCCAACGTCACCAACACATGCCCGGGACTTCCGGTCTGGACTTTCATAATACAACAGCCAGGTATGCACCAAAGCAGGATTAAAGCATTTATTTGTAGTAAATCAGAACTAATGTATTGTAATTCACATAATCAGATTTATGCAGAGTACAATGACACTTATACACACTCATTAACACACATCTAGTCAGGTCGACACACACAACGTTGATATTAAAATTCAACAATGATGACACAACAAATCTATTAAGTCTGTTCTATTATTATCTGTTTATTTATCACATATATTAATATTATAATAATAATAACGACAGAGTATTATTATTTTACACTGATTCACTCATGAATTATTAAATGTCTTCTTTTTAACCTGCTGTAAAACTTAAAAAATACTTCACTCAAGGTCAACTTACTAGCTTTTTCAGGGGCATCTCACAGTCTTCCTCAGCAGATTGTTCTTGTCCTCAGTTGTTGTTGAAGATGGAAAAAACTAAATCCTCTAAATGGAAGACTTTGATTTATTTAAGAAACCTTTTATTTTGAAGGCACAATCATTTAATTACCGGTATTACCACAGTTAACTTTACGTAGCTTGACACACCTGTAAGGAGACATTCAACCCCCCTCAGTCCCACCTACTTAGGCGAAATTTCTCACGTCATTGGATGGTCAGATGAACGGCAGCGGAATTATCCAATCAGAGACAGCGAGTGTGACGACTTCAACATTCTGTGTGAATCAGGTTCAAGTTAATTACTGGTTAATTACTGGTAAATTACTGGGTGAGTTGGTAGTTATTTATGTGTTTCTATCAGTTTAAGAGTTGAACAACAAAAAGACAAACAAACAAAAAGAAATAACAACTTCTTCCAAAATAGTTGTCCACAACAAAGCAGCGTCATCCTGGTTTATCATGGGGCCACATCAGACTCCACCTGGACTCCACCTGGACTCCACCTGGAGCTGTGACAGAAGGTAAAAAGTACAACTTCACATCAGTACTCGAGTTGTTCTGTGTAGTTACTGAAACCTGATATTCATTTAATGCTTTATTACATCAAATACAAACATGGGTTTCAGGGCATCTACACCCCCCCCCCTCCCCCTCCCGTACAGGTGTCATGAAGGAGGAAATTAGCTCTGGAGACCAAAACAGTTTCTGTACCAGGCTGTAAACATGTTTATTTCTGCTGTAAAGTTGGACATTTTAACATGGGAGTCTATGGGGACTGACTCACTGTTGGAGCCAGACTCTAGTGGTCGTTAGAGGAACTTTCAGTTTGAGCAGTGTTTTAAATTTAAAATAAAAATAAAGAAAATAAAAATATTCAAAAGTTTGTGTGTGTTTTGGTTTTTTTTAAACTTATTTTGGGCAAATGTAGCTGATAAATCTTTCACTCTGTGAGTGTGACAGTTCTTTTTCCTGATTCCCACAATATTTCTTCAGTTACTGAAGATAAGACTCAAGTGTTGGACATTCAGAACGACCTCAGCTCCTTCTGTAATGACAAACTGAGCAGAGACATCCTCTGGGCCAAACGCTGAAAAACTGAAGCTCAGTTTTCTGACCTTCTTCAAATCTGTCGGGGCCATTAGAGGAACTGCAGCTGGGGGGGGGGGGGGTCACTGCTGTGGCCGGCCCTGCAGGGGCCCCTGTGCGCGGCCCCTCAGGTTGAGCTCCACGCTGCGGCTCTAACCTGATTAAACCCGCAGATGATTCACGTCGTGACCGCGGCCACGTGCTAATCAGCTGATGCGCCACAGCCGCCCCTCCTCTGTATTTAACTCCTGCTCCCAGCACATGTTCCCGCTCCTCACCGCTCACATCATGCCTCCGTTTGACAAACTCCAGCTGCAGAACAAGCCGTTCAAACAGAGGAAGAGCTTCGGTAAATGTCTCTGAGCAGCTCGATACAGACCGTCACTAACTGGGTTTTAAAGAGTTTTCTCTGTTCTTCTTCTGCAGCTATAAGGAAACAAGAAGTGGCGGGGATCAGGTCCAAGTTCCCCAACAAAATCCCGGTAAGTGACAGGAAATCACCAATCATGAATCAATAAAGGTGATCCTTGTTTGTTTATTGGCTCTCACCTGTTGACCGGCGGCTCGCAGGTGATAATCGAACGGTATGAGCGGGAGAAGTATCTGCCTCCGCTGGACAAGACCAAGTTCCTGGTGCCGCATGAACTCACCATGACTCAGTTCGTCACCATCATCAGGTAAAGTCTGTCTCTGTCTTCACTGGCCTCTCGACCATGAGTTCACCTGCAGGAAGCAGCTGCGGACACTCGTGTCTTTTGTTTAATGTCTCAGATTCAGTGAAGTGATGGAAACATGTTGCTTTCTAACGAAGACTTCATTTAGTCAGTTACAGCAGCTGCGACAGTGAAATGCTGCTGAAGCGTCAGTGACGGTTATAGATGATGACGATGATAGTTTATTATTAAGTTTATTTATAAAGCACTTTTAAAAATCTGAATTCAGAAAGTGTTTCACAAGGATAAAATGACAAATACAATTTATTTAAAAAAAAAAAAAAATAGAAACACAAGTAAGGAATGTTTTAAAAAAATAAGTGAAAGAGAGAAGAAAAAAAAAAAAAAAAAAAAAAAAATATATATATATATATATATATATATATAACTGGATATTTTGTGCAACTGTAGCTGATAAATCTTTTTTTGAGATTCTTCAAATCTCTTGGGAAAACAAACTTTACTGGGAGATTCGAGCAACATGTGAGTGGAGTAGTAGATACATGTAGAATAAATGCCTGAGTTGCTTGTTTTGTCCCATTTTATTTACTATCGGAACAAATTCAAAGAATCAACTAATTGTTTCAGCTCAAGAACTAAACGTCTTTTCTGACTTTAAAGCTGCTGAAAGTCAAATGTTAAAGGAGAGAATCTGAATTCAGATCCTTTAATTTGTCTTAAACAGAAGGATATTAATTAAAGTCTTCTGTTTATATGCTCATGTCATAATGAAATGGAGGCTGACAGTTTGAGTGTCTTCTGGAGCTGCAGATGAACCGCCGCTCAGATTCTCGTCCTGCTGCTTCCTCACATTTCTCAGATGCTTCCTGTGGCTCATGATGACGCAGCAGAAACCGGACAGTCCCTGATTGTCACGCAGCAAACTCTTACACAACTGTTTGTCAGTGTGACGCCGAGTCCTGAGATCTGTCTGTGACTGGACGAGTCACACACATCAGATTTCAGCCTTTTTTTTCTTTCCAATAAATCAATCATTTCTGTGGAGCATCTGCGTGACGTGTCACATGACGCAGTGACGACGGGACGAGGTGGATTCACATTTTATCCTTATGAGTTAAAATCAAAGTTCAGTCACGTTCTCGTCGCTGCTGCTTCAGACACGTGAAGATATTAAAGATTCTTTCATGTGTTTCACCGACATTTAAAATCTGGCTGCTGCTTGTTCAGTGATTTTATTTTTCTGTAGAAGGTCGATCAGTCGTCTCATTGACTGTGATCCGTCTGAAGTTTAAAATTAAACTCGACGTGACCTCCAGTTTTTAAAGCTGTGAACGGAGCCTCTTTTTCTTCCTGCAGTGCATTGTGGGATAAGTGTCCTTCAAGAGCACACAAATGAATTTAAATCTGTAAACTGACATCTGGCTCAGCAGATCACTGTAGGTTTCAGTAAAAGAACTAAACAAATCCTCCTTTAAACACGTTAGCCTCTCAAATTCAAGATGGCCACTATTTCTGGCCAGAGGATGTTTTTTTACAATAAATTAACCCACAATTTCCCATTTGAACGATCCAGTCAAACGACGTAGGCAAAGTTTAGTTCACTGAAAAATGAAACCTGTTGAAAATTTACGTAGATTTTACAAATTCAAAGTCCTGCTGAATTTGAACAGTCGTAGTGAGGGACCGGCCAGAAACCTCCAGCATGAAATCATTTTAATCATTTAAAATAGTTAATTGACATGGAGAATTGTGAATTTGACGTCTTCATAATTAAAAACAGATGCAGTTGTGAAATAATTTAAATCTGTCCAGTGTGTAAAATGTTCCCTATGCTGGAAATGGCGGCCATCTTCTAAAATGGTGGACTTTTGAAATTTCCAGTGGCTTAAGGGGATTTTTCAAATCCCACGTTTTGAAATATAATTTATCTGCTGCAGTTTGAGCTGATAAATATTTCATTTTCTCACTGAGGCTGTGACGCTCATTACAGACAACAGCTGATCACATGTGAGCTGCAGCAGCTAACAGAGGGCGTGCAGCTCTCACTAATAACAGCCCTTTGTCTCACCCCCCCCCCCCACCCAGGAACAGGATGGCTCTGCTGCCCACTCAGGCCTTCTACCTGCTCATCAACAACAGCGGTCTGGCCAGCATGTCTCTGACCATGGCCCAGGTCTACAAAGACCACCAGGACGAGGACGGCTTCCTCTACATGACCTACGCCTCGCAGGAGATGTTCGGACACTGACGGGAGGCCTCACTCCCCAGGTTTTATTCGGTGTTGAAGTTGCTGAGCTCCATGTCTGCTGTAAATAGAAAAACATTTTGTATATATTGTAATATTTGTGGCACTTGTATGGATTTTAATGAAAGTATGTGGCTCCAATAAATCTTAAATCTAACCCATGAGTGAACGTGCAGTCTGTAGCGAAACCAGGGTGATTATGACCTGGAAACTGAGTTTTCCAACAAACTCAAACGTCTCACATCAGCCTGTTGAATTAAACCCACATGTAATCAATACAGCTTTTTAACCCTTACCTGACCAACTTTCATACGACTGTCTGGGCTCACGAGTCGTTAGAAACTCGTCACTGTGTGAAGCTTTACACACTTTTGTTTTTGATTCAATTTTTGATGTTGAAATAAAAGATCAGTTTTCTAAACGCAGGACGTCGTTCTCTCAAATCTGGTTCATAAATGTTTGAATCCTGGTCTCCACAATAAAAGGCCACTTCAAAATGTGCAGTTGTATTTTGGTGAGACATTTATCAGACGCTGAACTGAGTTCTGGGCTCAGTTCACCTGTCAGGTGGACGGATTATCTTGGTGAAGGAGAAGTACTCATTAACACGGATTTAAACATTTGTGAAGAAATTAAGAGTCATAAACCCTGTGTGTGTGTGTGTGTGTGAAAAAGGTCTTCAATCTTTTATTTCAACTCATGAAAAATGGAAGCAGAAACAAATGGTGCATTTATATTTTTGATCAGTATATATATATATATATATATATATATATATGTGTTTCAGAACACAGACTAAGTGTCATCAGGGTAACATGGAGAATCTGTAGTCTTGATTGGTGATAATGCTGCAGGATGAAAACAGTCAATAGAACTATTTATTTTCTTTATGACTATTAATATGGGGCTTAAAAGAGAGTCTACGCATACGTGGTGACAGATGATTAATGTTTATTTATAACATCGACACATCAGAGGAGAAACTAAGCTGATGTTTTAACCAGAGAGTCACAGAAACGAGCAGGACTCAGGACCTCAGTATGGTTCCTGGTTCGGTCCCTGGTCTGAAGGTCAGTCTGAGCTGGTGCAGTCTACTCCTGGTTCTTGTACTGGATCTAAAATCACATGGACCGGCCTGCTGCTGCTTCCTGCTTCGTATCACCGGAGTTCCAACCTGCAGGAAAACAAATATCAAAGGTAGATTTTATCAATACATCTGAATATCTAATGTCACGGCTCTTGATCATTATTCTTGGGATAAATTTGTCAGAAATGTTCTCATCAGTGGACAGTAATGATTTGGAGCTGTAGCTACACGAGACACTCAGGACTGATTTACAGTCGATGTGGAATCAAGAATGTTTTCTGTTATTTCAGTTTTTCCTGATTGGAGTTTGGAGTTGTGACCTGTCGTCTGGGAATGTTCCACTTTTAGTTTGATTTTTGCTCTGATTTCCAAAAATCCAACAGTGAGGGTGAACAGATTCTCCAGCCTGTACGTCGGTCAGTCCTGCAACTGTAGTAAACTTCCTCTGAGCTGTAGTTCTCTAATCTCTCCAGCAGGTGGCAGCAATGATCCACCAAACTGAAGCTGTTGATCCTCTCAGAGCGTTCTCATTTTTTCTTCCAGATCTTTGAGTTGAAAATAAATTTGCAGTAGAACTGAACCAAGACAATCCACTGAGGCTCCAGAGAGCTGTTAGAAATACCAATCATCTCAGGACACAAGAGAACACCTGCTGACAGTCACAGTCTGCACAGTTTGGCTCAAAGATCAGTTCACACCTGCAGCATACAGACCGGTCTGTTTCCTTTTAGACCTGATTTCTGCACAGCTGTTCCTGGTCTCTCTCTCCAGACCTCCCCCCACCCGAGTCTGGTTCTGTTGGAGTTTCTCCTCTCCTTTGTCACCGAGTGCTGCTCATGGAGGAACTGTTTGGGTTCTCCCTATAATCCTGTAAAGTCTTGATCTGACTCTGTGAAGTGAGATAAAGTTGAATTGAACAGTTAAAGGAACCATAGTGATGATGTTTCTCTTGGACGCAGCATTTTGAGGTGCAGGGATTTCCAGGAGACGTGAGTAACACACTAATACAACAAACACACACTGTATATGTAGTGATTTCATGACGTGGACATGGGGATTAGTGGAAAACACCAACACAGAACAAAGTTGAGCATTTATGTTTGAAGTCCAAACACATTTTTTAATTTAGTTCAGTTGAAGACGATTGAACAGTGATTCTGCTGTGGAGAGAAACTGAAGTGTAGGAACATGGAAGTTTCTTGTTAAACTGTCGGTCTAACGCAGAAATATCACAAACTCAGCGACGGGATTTTAACCCTCAACCTCAAACCTGCTTGAACCAGTTGTGGTATGGAGTCTCTCTGAGCTGGTGCAGCTCTCACCGAGAACATCAGCAGCATCACTGCAGTTTACGTTGTGTTATTTTTAACTTTACTACATTTTGCCAGAGTGAACATGACTCAGACTCTAAATACAGAATTTCTGTTTGGCTTAAAGTGACAGTTCAGTTATTTATAATCAGTGTCTTACCTGCAGTAGATTCAGGTCAGCTCTCACTTTAGAGGAGCAGCAGGAGCATCGGTGCACAAGCTGAGTGATGAGCAGCTGTGGATGGGATCAAACAGACCTCTGGACTGTTAAACTACTGTATTTCTACACACAGGCGCACTTAGCTCTGTCAGACAAGTCATCTGTGGAGTGATGCATCCTGCTTCATCATGAGTCATTTTGATCTATACAAACTTGTATTTATACATAAGATTAACTTTATTTTCAATTTTTGATGCTGCTCTTACTTGAACTGCAACATGAATGTTAAATTATTTTCAAAAGGTTTGATTATTGCCAATTAATTTCA
The DNA here is from genome assembly GCF_002260705.1 of Seriola dumerili. Lineage (NCBI taxonomy): Eukaryota > Metazoa > Chordata > Actinopteri > Carangiformes > Carangidae > Seriola > Seriola dumerili. Next base: position 1,147,229 of record NW_019174604.1, on the reverse strand, counting down.
AATTGATGGGCCTAACACAAATCACAATTGGAGAGATGAAAGTATTTTTTATTTTTTAAACTAATATATCACCTTCATATAACTCGCATATTAACAATCTCATCTAAAGTCTAATGGTCAGGAGGGATTACTCTGAAATCAAAGGAGGAAACATGAACACTATGTATGAAAAACCACAAACATCATTTAAACATTGACACAAATGTCTGCATTTGTTTGTTTGTACACAGCAGGAGGCGCTCTCTCTCTCTCGCTCTCTCATGAAACCTCACATTAAACATTTTTATTTATTGTGAAAAGTGCTGCAGTGATTAAGTCTTTACTTCCTTCTTTACTGGATTTCATTAAAAAACGTCATTAGAGGAGTCAACGCTGGTTTTTGCGAGTCTCCTTTGTTCCTCTGAGTTGTATAGATGTTTGGATGATGGTTCACGCTCCATTAACCGTAATGGAATTAACAAAACTGATTACGTCCACTGAATCTCCACAAGCTGCCTGACGGAGGAGGAAACACAGCGAGCTCAGAGACTCGATCTCCTGTCACCGTCATCTACAGTTTGATCTGTGAGGTCTGATGAATCTGAATCATTTTTAAATTCAAGAAGCTTTGAAGCTTCAGTTGTCAACAATTGTAAGTTAGAAATAACTAGAACTGAAAAATCTCTACACAATCCACTCATGACGTCAGAGTGGCGCCTCTTTGTCTTACAAATGATCTTTGGTCAAGTCACCAGCCCCCAGACCGAACAGCAGTGTTGTAATCCAGTAACGAGTCCTCAGGGTTCAAGTCCCAGTACAAGTCCAAGTCACCAAAGAAGAGTCAGAGTCAAGCCAGAACAAGTCTCATTACCTGAGTCACCAAAGAAAAGTTTGAGAGTCAGAGTCGAGTCCCCATTATGTCAGTGTGAGTCCGAGCCCAACTCCGAGTCCAAGTCACCAAAGAGAAGTCTTTACCTGCTCCATCAGTGTCATTGGTGCAGCCGGTCCCGGTGGATCTTCTTGTTGTGTGTTTAGTGACACTTCCGCCGGGCTCTGTAACACCTTGGTGATGTGAACGAAGGCTGGAGGTGTGGCCAATGAAGCGATTGTTTTGGTCTGAGATGCTGGTGCTCTAGTGTGACATCTAGTGGCCATGACAGTCGTTTACAGAACCTACAAATGCACTGTGAAAAAATCCTAATTTTACGGAAAATAACTAAGTTTTCTAACAGTATTTTTCTGGGTTGTTTTTTTTAATTGTGAACAAAAGTCTGTAAAATTACAGAAATTATCGGTGAATTAACAGCTAAACTTCTATTTTAATCATTACTTCTGTGAACATCTTTGAACACATGCAAAGCACAAAACTGTAAAACGTGGTGCTCAAAATTCCTGCAAGTGTGTGACACTAAGGTATTGATTAGGGGATGTGCAAAAGATCGCAGTACAGACAATATCTGTCACGTGCAGGGATCATTGATGTGATGTGGTTGTTGATTGATGAGGCCAGATGCAGAAGAAAAGACAGGTGCTGGTCCATCATTGGTGAAGATTAGACTGGACTTCTGGTCCTGAGACAGACAAACATGTGATAGGACAATTAGTTTAGATCATACAAGTTCTTTACGTTCAAACATGTTAGGTCTGTTGTGTGTGTATAATAAATTGTGAGGATAGATATGAATATGCTAAAATAAACACAGTATGAATATTATGAAATGTAAATGCAAGGAAATGAAGGGTAAACAACTAGAGGTGTGATAAGAATTCAATGTACACACACTATATAACCAACAAATTGAGTAGTACAAATATGGATATACTGTAAAATACATAACTAATATTGGCAGTGGTATATTCATTATTAAGAATCAGCAGTATGAGCATGTATACACTGTGGGTCTGATTTAATCACAGTGGTAAAGACAAGTCTTAATTTTAAAAGTGAATGATAGCATGTTACTCACCTAGACCCTCCTCACTGTCTGGACTCTCTGCTGTTGGTGAGACAGGTGGAGGCGGTATTGCATCTGTACTGGCTCAGGTCCTGATAAAGACAGAGGGATGCTGAAATCTCCTGAGAAATGTAAAGACCTAGTTCACTTTCAATCATGGCTGATCTCCGAACAGTAATGTAAAGTGGTTACAACATGGTGAACCGATCGACGTGTATTCACTCGGTCTACTGGGTCCATACAATCTCAAGTTACAGTCATCAGTTACAAAATGAGCCTAAAGTTACTGACGTCACTAGCTGTACAACAGCCGAGAGCAACAGACACAATCCTACTAACCGCTAAAACGTCTGTCGCCAACGTCAATATCACCACCTGAAATGTCTGTTGGTACGGTTTGTCAGTTGTTGCACTCATTACACATTTACCTAAAGAGCTAACATAGATGCTACTCACCAGGCTAACACGAAAGTTGCGAGCTCGGCATCAAACCGCATCTCTTTCCTCTCAGGAGCTGTCTCCAGCGGTGGAAAGCCACATCGAGATTTACTCGTGTTGCTTCTTTTCTTTGCCGTTGAACGCGGTTTCTTGGCGGGAGCGGTCCTTCAGGATGCAGATGAGTATCGCCTTTTAGGAGGTTCAGCCATTCCTGTGTTTCTGTGATGCTAACTTCAAGCGCTGCCGGAAGTTGTTCTTCTTCATGGGACTGAGGAAAGACTTGACGCGCCGCTGACTCACACAGCGTCTAGTGTCACAAAGTGGTATTACAACACGGGACAGGTCGGGGCTGGCTGCTGCGCATGCGCATTTCAGTAGATGACTCTGACATACAACAGATGGAGGTCTTGATCATGACATCATCACTGTGGCTGCTTCACACACTGTTGATAGTGTTAATTCATTATTTGAACATTTTAACCTAAAGTTCTGGCCACATCTTATTTTGCACCTTTACAGCACAACCACCAAAGCTGACATTTAAAAGTAAAGCTACAGGTTAATTTTCCACATTGCAATCCAACTTAGCTTTCACACTTGAGTTAAAACAAAGACATTGAGCTTAACTTGACTGATATTGACACATTTGATGCATACAAAACATTTTGATTTACTTTTACAGCATATAAATCTATGCATGGGATATAAAATACAATCATGCTTTCCCTTATACTTACATAAAATCTGTGATATACAAACGTTAGTATTTGCCCATTTTGCATTCAGGCCAGTAGATGTTGCACTGTTCACATGAAGCATCAAGATATAAACCCTTTGTGGAACCACTTTGCTGAGAAAGTAAAACCTCTGATGCTGTGGGTCTCACATCCAGTACCAGGCAGTTGATTTCTGCAAGTAAAGAAGATACAACAGCCCGGGAAGTATTTTACAGTATTTCACTTACTGACTGTGGCCTGCTCACAGAGCCAGGTGTCAGTTCACTGCTGACATGTTGGTTTCTCGGTATATGAAGCAGTCATGGGCCTGTCTCACCAGTCACCATATGTTGGCAGTCTTTATGTTATGACCCAGCTAGGGGAAAAGGGAAGCAACATAAAACCAGGTGTTATTGGTAAATCAAATTTACTGATTTAATTTATTGCCAGGAGGGTAAATAAGTAAACATAAATACAAACAAGGCAAGAGGATAACTGAAGTAGGGGAACAGGAGCCAACAAAGAACCTAACTATACGATTCTAAACAACCCAAAAACACAAGAAGCAGCACCCCTGTTCCTAATGTGTCCAACAGTCTTTTTCTAAGGGTGTGATGCACAAGCAGAATTTTAAACCTAGCCCAGTCCACAACAATCACTACCAGCATCTCAAACCAAATCACAAATTACACACAAATGTTCACAAAGGAGATACAGAGGCAAGCTGCCTATCATGTCAGCTGCCACTAATGATGTGCGGCCGGGCTCTTAGACTCACTTCCTCTGATGCTGAAACGGCAGCAGCTGTGGTGAGGGCTGACAGGATCATTGCTGCACCAATAGGATAAGCCGTGGAGTCGGAGGCTCCTCCTCTCTGCTCCGACAGGGACAGGTAATCCATCAGTTAGTGTTAAAATGCCCGAGCTTTGTGCAGCAACAGGCTGTAATAACAAGAACAACTGTAGAGAGAGTCTTTGCTATGCACTACACCGGCTACCTGACCGCAGCAGGCTCCTGGATACGCGGTACGAAGTCGCTGCTAACACAGTTAGCATTCATAATTCGAGGTAAACTTTATATCTTAGTGTTAAAATAATGTCCACATTTGGTAAATATCACATATATGAGGAGAAAGCTTGTAATATTAGCTGGAGTTACTGTGTGTAAGCTAACTGTGTGGTGTAACCGCTTGTATTAAAACCATAGACCGAGGGAAAACATGTTATAACGT
>NW_019174604.1:1134218-1142885 GCF_002260705.1 Seriola dumerili | reverse complement strand
AAGCCTTTTGAAGCTGTCACGACTGGCCAAAATAACCTTACGCTGATGGTTTCAAACACAAATTTGTCCCCACAACCACAGCAAGACATGTATACACACATGTACATGCCCTAAGAGAAGCTGATCTGCAATAAAGCTCTACCTCTATATCCCCATACAGAAGATAGATGAGTCATTTTATGAAACGGGAGCCATTTGGGTCGAGGAGTCGGTGTTCAGTTTTCCCGGTTAGATACTGTGAGATCGGCCGAGGCAGCCAGACGACATGGAAACATGATTCAGCAGTCCCAGTGATTGTGAGTTACAGCAGTGAGTCTCCGTCGCAGATACTACATAAGGGAAATTAGAAGAATGGCTGGACAAAAATGAAGAAAAAAACAAACAAACAAAATTGTCTTCTTCCAAACAGTTCCACATGTGACAGCCATATTCAAATTAACACATTATCAAATGATAAATTATTAATCATTTAAAATATGTTACCTCTTGACCTTGACGACAAAACACCCTCCTCTCTGCCGCACTTGCGTCCATCTCTGGCACTCTACTTAACCCTTGGACATCGCTCACTAGGTTTTGCCAGCTCTGGTCTTGGGCAAGAGGGGAGACAGTGCGACACAGAGAGCAGGTGAAACACTAGCTTTGTGGTGCAAATGCTGACGTTAGCAAGTACTAACTAATTACAATGTTGAGAATATTATATCACAACACACAGGCAGGATGGAGAGAGAACCTGCTCGGTGTTGAGCACGTTGCATCACTTACGCATGTGGTTCCCCATACAAGTACATTTTATTTCAGCCTGTTTCTTTGCTAGCCGTTAGCATCCCTGTTTAATATCACATTCAGTGTAGAACGATGCACCTTGCTAACCAAGCGTAGCCAGCTAGTGCTTAGCGTTAGCTGATAACTTAGCGATTGCTATGCGCGCTAACGTACCTACTGGCCAGCCGGGCTGGGCTGATAACTGTGTCACTCGGTTTAGCCCGTGGAGGTGTTCAGTCAAGCCAATAAAAATGGTGAATTTAATCGACGTTAAATCTAACGACGTTTGGTTTGTGTTTCTCCACAATGTGAACCAGTTTAAGGATCTGTCGTTAGTGAAATGCGCAGCGTTAATGTTATATTAATACAATGTCATCAAAAGTGATGATAGTGGTCAAGTTTTGATAACGTGACGTTAAAAATGTGTGACAAATATTTGTCTTATAGAAGATTGTTGATAATACTCAAACGTCCTCACTGATACATTGACGATTCAATGCACTATCTGAGCTATGATCGATATTTTTTTGTGATTTTAACCTGTATCAGACCCGCATCTTAAACTTAAGTGTTTGTGTTTTATTGTCATTTGAAAGGTTTCCACGATGTAAACGATGAGTATCTGTGCCAAAAGGAGGACTTCATGTACAGAGCAGCCATTTGTTTCCATTCATCTGTGGTTTGGAGAATTGAGACAATGCATGACATCCTTTAGTCCTCTAATGTGCCTTGTATGTTATGATGATTGCCGATAGAAAACTCCGTGCAGTTCTCTCCTCTGATGAAAGAGAAGACTAACTGCTGGATGATTAGTTTATTATTCTTCTGTCTTCAGGATTCACAGGTCTAGTTTCTTACTGAGCATTTTCATCTTCTGCTTTTGTTTTGACACGGTGATGGTAGCAACTAACTCTTATAGATCAGAATTTGATATAGATAAAACTTGATTACAGTGATCGGAATCATCTCTGTAGACTTGTCACGCACCCTTGGCAGGCAGGTGCAATATTCAGTATTACTGTCGCATAGATAATAGCATGTTTGATCCTTCTATTGTCAGTGTGTCAGAGGCATAGAAACATTTAAATATTATCTATGCTATTATATGTGATGTGATGGTTATTTATAATAAACACATGGAATGAACACAATGTACTTACGTTTGTGTGACTATTAAACTTCAGTCCAGTGTTCATTGTAACATCCACACAAACAATTTAAAATACTAGAAAATATTAAATGTTTTCTGAACAACACTGACAATGAAGGATCAAAAAAACATGCTGATTTAACTGGTAAATACTTTCACCTGTGGAGGTGTGACAGTGCTAGAGATGATCCATCACTTAATCACAGTTTATAATATTTATAAATCTGATCTTAAAAGTGTTGCACCATCACCTGTCAACAAGCAGCAGAAATGAAGCTGCAGTAAGAAACTGAACCTGTGAATCCTGAAACAGAGAAATAATAAACTAACTCATCAGCAGTTAGTCTGTCATTTCATCAGAGGGAGATGAACTGGAGAAGGTTTTCTACCATCATCATCATCACAGCACATTAGAGGACTAAGGATGTCCATGCAGTCTCCCTTCTCCACAACCAGATGAATGAAACAAATGGGCTGCTCTGTACATGAAGTCCTCCTTCTGTTGGCACAGATCACTCAGTTTTCACAGTGTTGAAACCTTTCAAATGACAATAAAACACAAACACTTAAGTTAAAGATGCGGCTGATCACAGTTAATCACAAAATATCGATCAGCTGTCAGGATAGGTGCATGAATGTCTGCTTCAAGTTGAGGACTGGTTTGAGTATAAATCAACAATCTTCTATAAGACAAAATTTGTCTACACATTTTGTAAACGTCCAGTTATCTTAACTTGAAACTATCACGACGTTTGATGGACAATGTATTAACTAACATTAACGCTGCGCATTACACTAACGCAGATCACTTAAACTGGGTCACATGTGAGAAACACAAACCAAACGTCGTTAGATTAACGTCGATTAAATTCACCTTTTTTGGGCTTTGACTGAACACCTCCACGGGCTAACCCAGGTTGAACACAGGTTATCAGCCCAGCGGGCCAGTACCGTTAGCATAGCAATCGCTAAGTTATCAGCTAACGCTAGCACTAGCTGGCTAGCTTGGTTAGCAAGGTGCATCTTCACCTGAACTGTGATATTAACAGGATGCTAACGGCTAGCAAAGAAAACAGGCTGAAATCAAAATGTACTTGTCATGGGGAAAACCACATAGCCGTAAAGTGAGGCACACGTGCTCACAACACAGAGCAGTCTCTCTCCTCCATCCTGCTGTTGTGGTGGATATTTTATCTAACATTGATATAAGTATAGTACTTGCTAACGTTGACATGCACCACAAAGTGTGTTCACCTTCCTCTGTGTCGCACCTGTCTCCTCCTCTGCCACAGACCAGGAGCTGCAAACCTGAGGTGGAGCAGTCCAATGGTTAAGTAGAGGGTTCCAGAGGAGGAGACACCAAGTGCGGCAGAGAGGAGGGTTGTTTGTGTCAGTCAAGGGTCAAGGGTAACATATTTTAAATGGACTTAAATTAATTTATCATTGATAATGTTTGATTGAATATTTGCTGTCCATGTGAAACTGTTTGAAGAAGACAATTATTTGTTTGTTGTTTTCTTCATATTTGTCCAGCCATTCTTCCTTTTCCCGTAAGTATCTGCACGGGACTCCACTGCTATAAATAAAATTCACTGGGACTGCTGAATCCTGTTTCATGTGTCCTGCTGCTCGGCCGATCCTCACAGTACTAACCGGGAAAAACTGAACCACCGACTCCCTCCGAGTGTCTTTGAGAACAACTGAACGCAGAACAAGACATTTACAGACACGTTGGAAGCTAACTTTGATGAACTGAAAACACAATGACAAGTCAAATGTCCGACACGTTGCTCTGACGTCATATCCGATTAACAGGCAGTCCCTCTGCGTGTCAATGACGCGGTAGCCACGCCCTAAAGCCACTCTGCTTAACGTCTATTTTCTTCTAAATAGGACCATAATTTGAAAAAATGAACACATAACAAAAACCTTTACTGAAGTAACAAATCAAGTGACAATAGTGTCATTTTCTACAATCGGACTTCTTTTTGCAACCAGTGAGTCCCCCCTGATGGTCATTCGATAGAATGCAAGTTTAAGGCACTTCCGCATTGGCTTCATTTTCCAGACCGGGGTCGACGTCCATTTTTATATACAGTCTATGATCTGTGTCTGTGTGCCTGTGTAAACCCATAGGTTTAATAAAACTTTAACATACATTATTCAATTTAATTCATACCCTACAAAAACAATATTTACCACAATTGTCAAAATGAAATAGCCTAAAATGAAACTAAATACACACATTTCTTTCTTTTAAAACAAATCATATTTACCTATTGTTGCTATGTTACCACGCTGAAACAAATGCTATTGCTGTCTCATCGTGAGCATTTGAACATGATTGTGATCTCAAGTGCATCAAGGCAACTGCCAATGACAACTGTGCACGCTCTCACAGTCAAATTATAAAAACGTTGATAGGGAGTGCTGCTGCTGGTCGCACCTCGCACTGCTACTCCGTCTTCTTCTGCCATAACAGCATTTTATTCAATGTAGAAGAAGCTAATTTACTGTGTGTTGCTAGTTTGTGTAATGTTGTCAGCTGTTTAAAGCTTAAACAACTGATGAGAGGTAAATGAGTGAAGAGAATGTGAGTAAAGTGTTTTGTACACACTTGTACACTTAGACGGAGAGGAACCAGGAAACACTGTATATTTGGATTCTGACATGAAAGATAGTATAATGTTTGTCCACATGTGTTGTCAGAACTATATGGAAATACTGTGGAAAACAAGATAAAAACTGAAGCTAAAAAACAACAGACCACCCCCCCTCAGCTCCACAGCCCCCCTCTTCAGAGTGACATCATCACCTCCTCATTATAGAACCTTAACAGGGTCAGATAGACCAATGGAGAAATGCCCAGTTTAGTCTTCAGCATCATCCCGGGGCTCTGAAAACTATTTGTGAATAATTGTTGATACTTAAAATCACATCTGAATATATTAAATAAAAAGGTTATAAAGGCAATAGTGTGCGTATGTTATTTGAATTAAGTTTCCAACCCCACTTTAGTTGAAAAGACTACATACAGAGACTTAACAATTAAATTTGCATTTCTTCAGATTTATTATATATTTAGTGAAATGTAAGAAAATTGATCGAATCGAATCAGTAAATATTGTATTTAGATTGTGCTTCTACAGTTTTAAACATTACTTTACACTTAAAGATTCAATGTTAAACAAATACTGCAAGTTGAAGTTTGAGATGATGTTAATCTGTTTTACACAGTATTTTTTACTTGTTCTTCAAACAAAAAGGTTTACTTTACAATATTAAGCTTGTGTTAATATTTCATTGATTGACACTTAAATTTTATATTTTAGGAAAAAGTTCTCTGCAGAAACTTTTTTACGTCACTTATAAGAGTTTGATCATAATATAAATTGGAGAAGTTGTGTAAAATAACAGTTTTTCTCTGTAGAAATATTGATGAAACTTCTGTAAATGTATTGTTTTTACACTTTATTTGAATTATGATATTTTACTTTACATTTTTAGGATTCTTTTTACAGTGTGAAGGTTTGAACACAACAGTGAAGATACTTAGTGTTATAATCCAGTGTGGCCTTTGATGCCAGCGACGTTGCAGTGGAGGGAGGTCCGGCCTGTGTCAGAGGTTTGGTTAAGGAGGAAGCTGTGTTTTGTTTTGAGAGAAACTTTGTTTAATGGAGTCAGAGTTCTGTTAAGTCCTGCAGCAATCAGCCGTACCACAGGCCTTCTGAAAGCCAATCGCTGCAGTAATGAAGCCTTTGTTGTGCAGCTGTAATGGTCCCAGCTTCACACACTCATTACGCCTGTCTGGATGTACTGCTCATCCGGTCTCGTTGGGAAATGCTTTTGTCTTAACTCATCAATTAACAGTGCCGGAGCCTCTGCAGTTTAGAGGGGAGGAATAAACTTCTACATTAGAGACTTTTATCTTTCACTTGAGTTTCCCAAAGTCAGTGAAGTCTCTCAGACCGTGAACCTGCTCCCCTCAAATCAACCTCATTATCACCTGCCGCAGAATATCAGCCAGTTTCATCCACAGCCTTCAGCACAATTGGTTCATACCGTGGGAGGTGGAATTATGATTAATAAAGAAAACTTTTGTGTGTGTTGTTGTCTGTGGTGTGGTCCTTTTTTCTGGACACGTTTCTGTTGTCTGATTGGATTCTGTGTGATGAGCTTTTACTCATTGATTCACATTAGAGTCACGTTCATCAGCAGCTGGGAGCTGTTTAACAGAGTGTGAGCAGCATCTCAATACGCAGCTGTCCACACACACACAACACACACACACCACACACACACACACACACACACACCACACACACACACACACACACACACACACACACCACACACACACACACACACACACACACACAACCACACACACACACACACACAGTTATCTAGTTTACATGTCTAAATATGAACATATATGTTAAATAAAGAACTATAACTGCTAACTATATGCTAATACTACATGCTAATATGTAGCAGAAATACTTTTTAACACTGTATGTACTCATACAATGTATTTTAATACAATGTTATCTAACATAACTTGGCAAAATATGAAATAAATTTCACATAAAAATATGGTAATATATTAATATAGTGAAATTGTGAAATTAAAATTGTGAAATTAAATATAGTTACATGTATACATTATGTACAGATCACCTGCCTGCGGTGGGGAGAGTGTCGGTTTGAATCCACAATCTCAAACAGCAAAATGAAACTTGTCCCGAGTCTCGGCCCGAGTCTGGGCAGATTCTGGCTGAAGCGTCTTATTATGATCTAATCATTATAAAGTAAACATCAGAATACACACACACATATATATATATTATATATTTATCTCTAAAATCGATGTCACATATGAATATATTATTCAAATGTTGAGCAAAATCACATTTGACAGTATTTTCATCATTATCATCATTAACAGATTATAGTTCTTGCATCCAATCATCAGAGTAAAGTCAAGCTGCAGTAGATGAGACAGTAGAGTCCAGGTTAGATAAACCAGCAGGTCTGTGTTTAGTTTAGTTGCAGGAGTGAAAATGATTCCTGTCCTTATTGATATTCACCTGAAACACCGATGTCTCATTTACCAGACATAAAATGTCCCATTTAAACCTGCGCGCTCATTAAAATTTCATGTGTCCCCTTCACACGCTGTCAGGAAGGAGTTTAAATATTCATTCGACCTCACCTCCACCTCACCTGTCCTCCTCTGTCTTGTCTCTGTCTCTCTTCTTTTTGAATGTGGAAGATTTTCTCACAGTCACTTCCTCATGTCTTCCACCTGCTGTCGAGTGGACGTCGCAGGAAAGACAAACTCTAAGCAGGTGTTCAGACTCCACCAGCTTATATAGAGCAGCCAGACCAGTGAGCTGCATCCACCTGACGACCAGACTCGCCCATCAGGCTCCTGCAGTAGAGCTGATCACAGAGGAATGAAACACAACAGCAGGATAAAGCTCAGTCTGACGGAGTACATACGACGTGGTGAGCTGCACTGCATTAGTGGCGAAAAGCTGAGCCAGGTGTCGCTGTTGGTCCGAACATTAAAGGACTTGACGACAGAACGCTGAGAAACAAACACATAAAGAAACCACAGAAGCCCACTAATGAGCAGCTACACTGTCACACGATTGTAAATAAACTTCATGAATAAAAGTGTTATCATTATTATTATTATCATTATTATTATTATTAGAGCTGGGTATAAAAGTGATGATTGAGGTCACACAGGTAAAAATCTTGTTGTGTTTATATAAAAACTTACTTACAACAATAGTTTTTAAAGGAGATTTAACTCAACCAGATTATATTTTCTATATTATATCGACATGTTTCACAGTGTCAGAGTGTTTTCTGTATAACACCTCCGGTGAACAGTCCTCCTCCTGCAGTTCGCTCGCTGCCTCTGCAGGCGGCGCTGTGCTCCAGGCAGCAGGCTGCAAGTCCAGCATCCTCTCTGCCTGTGAGAGAGTGAGGTCTCTCTCACAGCCTGTTCAGTGTCACAGGAAAAACAGACTCCCGTGTGTCAGGTGTTCAGGTGTTTCAGTGTTTCAGGTGTTCAGGCCTCTGACAGTCTTTAACCAGAAGGTCGGTTGAAGCCAGAACACCTGGGTCACAGTCCAGAGAAGACCCGTTAAATTCTCAATTTACATAGTTTCCTGAGCGGTTTAGTTTTTTTTGGTCAGTTTCTCAGAAATCTGAAGGTTCGATGTGGATGTGAAGAATCAGACAAGATTCATGGTGCTGGTGAATCCACCCACACCACAGAGCTGTACAGTGCAGTGCACATGGCAGCAGCAGCATTTAGCAATGATTTCCATCAGTGTTTCATTTCAACATGCAACTGATACAGTTTCACAATAACAACAAAAAAATAAATTCATTATTAATGGTTTTGTTTGAATTTTCATTCTGAATTTAAATTAATTTGGAAAAACCAAAAATTGAACCGATGTTTTGAATTTGGATTCTCACATCTTTTTGTTTGAACAAAAACGTGATTTTTGTTTAGAATAAAAAAATAAAATAAAACCATGTAAATTTCGTTTTTGTTGTTTCAAACAAACTATACTGAATGAAAGGAAACGCCAAAAAAAACAAAAAAAACAGAACATTTTTGATGTTTTTAATTTTTTTGATTCTGACACCAAAAAATGTTTTTGTTTTCGTTTTAGTTTAAAACAAAAGAGAGAGTTGCAGATTTTTCCTTTGAATACAAATGACAT
>NW_019174604.1:1072383-1134193 GCF_002260705.1 Seriola dumerili | reverse complement strand
GAGTGTCTTTGAGAACAACTGAACGCAGAACAAGACATTTACAGACATGTTGGAGCTAACTTTGATGAACTGAAAACACAATGACAAGTCAAATGTCCGACACGTTGCTCTGACGTCATATCCGGATTAACAGGCAGGTCCCTCTGCGTGTCAATGACGCGGTAGCCACGCCCTAAAGCCACTCTGCTTTAACGTCTGTTTTCTTCTAAATAGGACCATAATTTGAAAAATGAACACATAACAAAAACCTTTACTGAGGTAACAAATCAAGTGACAATAGTGTCATTTTCTACAATCGGACTTCTTTTTGCAGCCAGTGGAGTCGCCCCCTGATGGTCATTCGATAGAATGCAAGTTTAAGGCACTTCCGCATTGGCTTCATTTTCCAGACCCGGGGTCGACGTCCATTTATATACAGTCTATGATCTGTGTCTGTGTGCCTGTGTAAACCCATAGGTTTTAATAAAACTTTAACATACATTATTCAATTTTAATTCATACCCTACAAAAACAATATTTGACCCAATTGGTCAAAATGAAATAGCCTATAAATGAAACTAAATACACACATTTCTTTCTTTTAAAACAAATCATATTTACCTATTGTTGCTATGTTACCACGCTGAAACAAATGCTATTGGCTGTCTCATCGTGAGCATTTGAACATGATTGGTTGATCTCAATGTCATCAAGGCAACTGGCCAATGACAACTGTGCACGGCTCTCACAGTCAAATTTGAAAATACGTGTTGAGTGGGAGTGCTGCTGCTGGGTGTCGCACTCCGCACTGCTACTCGGTCTTCTTCTGCCATAACAGCATTTTATTCAATGTAGAAGAAGCTAATTTTACTGTGTGTTGCTAGTTTGTGTTAATGTTGTCAGCTGGTTTAAAGCTTAAACGAACTGATGAGAGGTAAATGAGTGAAGTGACTGAGAAAACTGTTTTGTACACACTTGTACACTTAGACGGAGAGGACCAGGAAGCACTGTATATTTGGGATTCTGACATTAAAGACAGTATAATGTTTGTCCACATGTGTTGTCAGGACTATATGGAGAATACTGTGGAAAACAAGATCAAACTGAAGCTAAAAAACAACAGACCACCCCCCCTCAGCTCCACAGCCCCCCCTCTTTCAGAGGTGACATCATCACCTCCTCATTATAGGAACCTTAACAGGCAAGATAGACCAATGGAGAAATGCCAGTTTTAGTTCTTCAGATCATCCCGGGGCTCTGAAGAACTATTTGTGAATAATTGGTTGATATTGTAAATTTACATCTGAATATATTAAATAAAAGTGTTATAAAGTCAATAGTGGTGCGTATGTTATTTGTAATTAAGTTTCCAACCCCACTTTAGTTGAAAGACTACATACAGAGACTTAACAATTTAATTTGCATTTCTTCAGTTTATTATATTTTATGAGAAATGTAAGAAAATTGATCTGAATCTGAATCAGTAAATATTGTATTTAGATTGTGCTTCTACAGGTTTTAACATTACTTTACACTTAAAGATTCAATGTTAACACAAATACTGCAAGTTGAAGTTTGAGATGATTTTAATCTGTTTTACACAGTATTTTTTACTTTGTCTTCCAAAACAAAAGGTTTACTTTACAATATTAAGCTTGTGTTAATATTTCATTGATTGACACTTAATTTTATTATTAGGAAAAAGTTTCTCTGCAGAAACTTTTGTGACGTCACTTTATTGAAGGAGTTTGATCATAATAAATTAGGAGAAGTCTGTAAAATAACAGTTTTTCTCTGTAGAAATATTGATGAAACTTCCTGTAAATGTATTGTTTTTACACTTTATTTGAATTATGATATTTTACTTTACATTTTTAGGATTTCTTTTTTACAGTGTGAGGTTTGAACACAACAGTGAAGATACTTAGTGTTTATAATCCAGTGTGGCCTTGATGCCAGCGACGTTGCAGTGGAGGGAGGGTCCGGCCTGTGTCAGAGGTTTGGTTAAGGAGGAAGCTGTGTTTTGTTTTTGAGAGAAACTTTGTTTAATGGAGTCAGAGGTTCTGCTTAATGTCCTGCAGCAATCAGCCGGTGACCACAGGCCTCTGGAAAGCCAATCGCTGCAGTTAATGAAGCCTGTTGTTGTGCAGCTGTAATGGTCCCAGCTTCACACACTCATTACGCCTGTCTGGATGTACTCTCATCCGGTCTCGTTTGGGAAATGGCTTTTGTCTTACTCATCAATTAACAGTGCCGGGAGCCTCTGGAGTTTAGAGGGGAGGATAAACTTCTACATTAGAGACTTTTATTCTTTCACTTGAGTTTCCCAAAGTCAGTGAAGTCTCTCAGACCGTGAACCTGCTCCCCTCAAATCCACCTCATTATCACCTGCGCAGGAATATCAGCCAGTTTCATCCACAGCCCTTCAGCACAATGTGGTTCATACCGTGGGAGGTGGAATGATGATGTAATGAAGAAAACTTTTGTGTGTGTGTGTGTGTGTGTCTGTGTGTGTCCTTTTTCTGGACACGTTTCCTGTTGTCTGATTGGATTCTGTTGGATGAGTCTTTAACTCATTGATTCACATTAGAGTCACGTTCATCAGCAGCTGATGGAGCTGTTAACAGAGTGTGTGAGCAGCATCTCAATACTGCAGCTGTCCACACACACACACACACACACACACACACACACACACACACACACACACACACACACACACACACACAGTTATCTAGTTTACATGTCTAAATATGAACATATATGTTAAATAAAGAACTATAACTGCTAACTATATGCTAATACTACATGCTAATATGTAGCAGAAATACTTTTATACACATGTATGTACTCATACATGTATTTTAAATACATGTTATCTGAACATAACTTGCAAAATATGGAAATAAATTTCACATAAAAATATGGTAATATATTAATATAGTGAAATTGTGAAATTAAAAATTAGTGAAATTAAATATAGTTACATGTATTACATTATGTACAGTCACCTGCTGCGGTGGGGAGAGTTGTCGGTTTGAATCCACAATCTCAAACAGCAAAATGAAACTTGTGCCCGAGTCCTCGGCCCGAGTCTGGGCAGATTCTGGCTGAAGCGTCTTATTATGATCTAATCATTATAAAGTAAACATCAGAATACACACACACATATATATATATTTATATATTTATCTCTAAAATCGATTGGTCACATATGAATATATTATTCAAATGTATGAGCATAAATCACATTTGACAGTATTTTCATCATTATCATCATTAACAGATTGATGTTCTTGCATCAATCATCAGAGTAAAGTCAAGCTGCAGTAGATGAGACAGTAGAGTCCAGGTTAGAGTAACCAGCAGGTCTGTGTTTAGTTTAGTTGCAGGATGAAAAGTGATTCTGTCCTTATTGATATTCACCTGAAACACCGATGTCTCATTTACAGACATAAAATGTCCCATTTAACCTGCGCGCTCATTAAAATTTCATGTGTCCCCTTCACAGCCCTGCAGGAAGGAGGTTTAAATATTCATGACCTCACCTCCACCTCACCTGTCCCCGTCCTCTGTCTGTCTCTGTCTCTCTGTCTTTTTGAATGTGAAGATTTTCTCACAGTTCACTTCCTCATGTCTTCCACCTGCTGTCGAGTGGACGTCCAGGAAAGACAAACTCTAAGCAGGTGTTCAGACTGCCACCAGCTTATATAGAGCAGCCAGACCAGGTGAGCTGCATCCACCTGACGACCAGACTCCGCCCATCAGGCTCCTGCAGGTAGAGGCTGATCACAGAGGATGAAACACAACAGCAGGATAAAGTCCAGTCTGACGGAGTTACATACGACGGTGGTGAGGCTGCACTGCATTATGGGAAAAGCTGAGCCAGGTGTTCGCTGTTGGTCCGAACATTAAAGGACTTGACGACAGAACCTGAGAAACAAACACATAAAGAACCACGAGAGCCACTAATGAGCAGCTACACTGTCACAGAGTGTAAATAAACTCTATGAATAAAATGTTTTATCATTATTATTATTATCATTATTATTATTATTAGAGCTGGGTATAAAAGTGATGATGAGGTCACACAGGTAAATCTTGTTGTTGTTTATATAAAACTTACTTACAACAATAGTTTTTAAAGGAGATTTAACTTCAACCAGATTATATTTTCTATATTATATCGACATGTTTCACAGTGTCAGAGTGTTTTCTGTAAACACCTCCTGTGGTGAACAGTCCTCCTCCTGCAGTTCCTCGCTGCCTCTGCAGGGGGCGCTGTGGCTCCAGGCAGCAGGCTGCAGTCCCAGCATCCTCTCTGCCTGTGAGAGAGGAGTGAGGTCTCTCTCACAGCCTGTTTCAGTGTCACAGGAAAAACAGACTCGTGTGTCAGGTGTTTCAGGTGTTTCAGGTGTTTCAGGTGTTTCAGGCCTCTGACAGTCTTTAACCAGAAGGTCGGTTGAAGCCAGAACACCTGGGTCACAGTCCAGAGAAGACCCCGTTAAATTCTCTTATCAAGTTCCTCGAGCGGTTTAGTTTTTTTTGGTCAGTTTCTCAGGAAACGAAGGTTCGATGTGGATGTGAAGAATCAGACAGATTCATGGTGCTTGGTGAATCCACCTCACACAGAGCTGTACAGAGCAGTGCACATGGCAGCAGCAGCATTTAGCAATGATTCCATCAGTGTTTCATTCAACAAGCAACTGATACAGTTTCACAATAACAACAAAAAATAAATTCATTATTTATATGGTTTTGTTTGAATTTTCATTCTGAATTTAAATTAATTTGGAAAAACCAAAATTGAACCGATGTTTTGAATTTGGATTTCTCACTTTTTGTTTGGGAACAAAAAACGTGATTTTGGTTTAGAATAAAAAATAAAATAAAACCATGTAAATTCGTTTTTTGGTTTCAAACAAAATACTGATGAAAGGAAACGCCAAAAAAACAAAAACAGAAAATTTTTGATGGTTTTTAATTTTTTGATTCTGACACCAAAAATGTTTTTGTTTTCGTTTTAGTTTAAAACAAAGAAGAGATTTGCAGATTTTTCCTTTTTGAATTACAAATGAATTACTGGAGCGTTAGTTTCAGGAAAACATGGTGGTTTGGGTTAAAATAAGTACTTCCTCAACATTAGACGATCTCTGTTGTCATGGTTACAGTAATAACAACAAACAATCATTGATAATAGAAACAACATGGGAATAGAACAGCTGCTCTCCTGTGTCACGTTCATCCATCCATCCTCCTCCTGACGTGGACTCTGTCTCTCTTTATTCTACGTCACCAACACTTTTCTCTTCACTCCTGTCATTATTACTATGTCCACTAGATGTCGCCTAGCAACAAAAGCTATCTATGATGTCATAATGACCTGCAGAAAGACGACCTGTGGGGTTGTTTTTGTTTTTTTTTACAGAACAGTCTCTGAATGTCTATTTTGAGACAATCCCTCCACTGCTTTCCGTCCTTATGCTAAGCTAGGCTAATAACATCCTGAATTCCCTGTATGTTAAACTTGTCCTTTAACCTGCGTCCTGTCTGCAGAGACACGATGAAAGACGTCTGATCTTCATTAACCCTCGTTTCTCTTTCAGCTCGTTGGGGAAACTCTCACATGACGAAACCTTTGTCCTCATTTCCTGTTTACATGGAGCTGACCAGAGACAGAGACTGTGATGATGCAACCTGACCTCCATGACTCTCTCTCCCTCCCTCTCTCTCTCTCTCTCTCTCTCCCTCGCTCATTCATTCTCTGTTTTTAAACTCCCCCACCCCTCCCTTCCTGTTTATACTCTGGTTTCAACAGCATCAAGTGAGAAACAGGAAGGTTTGCTGTTTTCTTCTTCTTCTTTCAATGTTGATGTCAACACACACACACACACACACACACACACACACACACACACTTCTGGTGAAAGTGGAAGTGAGGCAGTGCAGCCAGATGTGTTTGCAGCTGCTGATCCAAACCTCTGTCATCCGCCGTGCCGGCTGAAGAGAGGCGTCACCTCTTAATCAACGTGTCATCACACATGTCATCACTTCCTTCATCACAGCTGCCTGAGAGGCGAACCTCAGGGGAAGGGGATTCCCAGTAAACACAAACAAGCAGTTCCTCTGTTAGAGATGGTTCCTTTTTCTTTTTTTTTTAGCTACAGCAGCAGCATGGCATTGTGGGTAGCTCCGGTCCAGACAGAAGTGTCTGTGATGAAATGTGGTTCAGATGCTGATGTTCCCCTCAGGATGAAGAACTCTGATCCTCTGAGCTGCTTCGTTTGTTGTGTTTGGCTGAACAATGTAAAACAAAGAGCAGAAGAAGAACAGGAACAGGAACTGATGACGTCTGCGGGGTCACATGGTCGTCTTCACAGGAGTTTAAAATTTGGTACTAAAACTTTATTGTGTTGTTAAGTTTGGTTTACAGATTTTTAACTACTAAGATTTTAAAGGAGCTACTTGTAAGTTTTGCTATTGCTACATAGCTAACGTTAGCATCAACAGCTGTTAACTTATGAGTCTTGCCAAGAGCTTCAACCATCACTGGGTTATAATACGTCCTCTGAGCAGTGACCTCTTCAGGGCTGCCTGGACGGTACGGTGACTCAGTATTGGAAAGTGACGAGACAGTCTGACAGCATCCGAGCTAGCTGGTTAGCATGCTAACTTCTAAGAAGAAAAGAAGCGATAGAAACAGAAGCAGAACAAGAGTTAACATTGCCGTTGGTTTCCACCTCTGAAGACAGCTGTTGGTAAATAAAGTAATGCACGTTTCTTCTAGACTGGTCAGTAAACAGCTGCTAATGCTAATGTTAGCTACGCTGTGATAGCAAAACTTGTGGCACTGATTAATCTGTCGTTTTTTTAACATATGATATAAAAAGTTTTGAAGATAAATTTTACTTTTACAGTAAAAATCTAATATTTACCGCCAAATACTTGGGGCCACCAAGGGGAAAAAGGGCCCCTGATGGCCCCTCATATTAACAATATTAATGTTAATTTAGCATTGTCAATATAAACCCACTTAAACCTCCAGGAGTTGAGACAGAGTTTGAAACTGGAACAATCCCAGACGAAGTATCAGCTCAGTTCACCAAACATTCTCCCACCTGTTGACTGTCACCTCTCACCGAACGTGTCCCTCCTCTGTCGTTGTGCAGGTAAAAACTGAGGAGGCCTCTCCACCTCTTCAGCTCTGACTCCTCATCGAATAACAAACACTCCCTCCCTCCAAAATCCCATCTGGCATTGTGAGAGCTTGAATAATCCGAGCACGTAGCGAGGGTTGAGCGAGCGCTCATCAGGGCTCTGTGCTCCAGCGGCTGCAGTTGTGCTCATGGAGTGGAAACTTGCTCTCGCGCAGACGTTGTGCGTTCGCGTTCACTCCCTTGCGAGATCGGTTTCCTTCTCGTGGATCTGTTTTGTGCGCTCGCATCATGTGAACATGGGCGGTTTTCATGTGAGTGACTTTTGACTAGTTGGGATTTAGGGGCGGATTGAGATACTGCCAAGATGGTGACGGTGGAGCAGCTCACTCTGAGCTTCAGAAACATGTGGGTGACGTCCATCTTTATTTACAAAACCTTCCCAATATGTCACCAGGGTATAAGTGGTACATGACGTTTCACCACGGATCAATAAAGATTTATCTGAACAGTAACAGTTGACAAACTTCCCTCCTCCCACCTGTGAGGTGCAGTTCCGCCTTTGCTTCATGTTCACCAGAGGAAACCCTGCTCTTTCACAATAAAAGCAGAGAGAAACTGAGCTGCAGTGAGAAGAGGAGCAACACAGGAAACAAAGCACAGCTTCAACGTCTCACTCCAGAAATGAAAGTAAAGTCTGTCAGAGCAACAACTGAGCTGCAGTGGAGACGAGTCTGTTTCTCTCTGACAGAAAATTAAACTGAGTCCATCAGGTCTTTGTCAACAACACAGCAGAGTCTCTACCAAACACTGGTGAGTACAGCTGATCATATTTACTGTTTGAACAACCAGCACCAACACAAATCTTCATCTCTACTCAGGTGGAAGTTTCACTCTCTTCATTTCATACTGACACTTGTGAAATGGGTCACAATATAACTGTGTGTGTTTGTCCACAGACCCACTATAGTCCACCTTAAACTGTCTCTGTGTCAGTTCTCAGGACGTTTCTAACTCCTTACTGACTCTCTGTGGTTTCCGCTTTACTTTCACTCATTTCCTGCTTTTATTACTGTTAAGTTATCACTTCCTACAGCTGTAATACATTCTACTTCCTCTAGCTGTTTCACAATAAAAGCTTTCCAGCACCTGTGAACGAGTAACAGGCCTTTTATTGTGAAGCAGCAAGAGGAAATACATTATGTTTGTCACCAAGTAAGTGGAACTTTACCTGCTAAAAGTCTATATATTTTATGGGTCTTCCACATGGGAGTATAAAGTTGGCTCAACAGCGCCCCCTAGAAACTTTAAAACAAGGCAATACTCGCCCTGTGCTTCACCTACATGTATGAAATTCAGTAGAAACGTGTAACATGCCAAGACTTACAGAAAAGCCTCTGGCACCCATACCCTAAACCCAACAGGAAGTCAGCCATTTTGAATTTATTGCATTTAGCTGCTATAAACTCATGTGGATGAATATTTGAGCTTTAACAGATTAAATGGTCACAGTTACTCGCGACTTGTCATGTCCAAGAAATTATGTTAAGTTACTTTTGTGTTGTCCTGTCTTTATGCTGTCTCGTGACTTCCTGTTTTATTTTGAAATCGTACTTCCCTCTCGTTTCAAATAACTTGCTCCTTCCCCCCTGTATGTGTCCCGCCTGTGTCTCCCTACCTTGTGTGTATTTAGAGTCTGTGTCTCCCTTTGTCCTGTGCTAGTTCGTCTTGTTTGTTACAGTCAGCCAAGCCATTTGTCACCATATCCAAGCCACGTCAGGTACCTTTGAATTCTTGTGTTATCCTTGTTATTTTCTCACGAACGTGTTTTCCTCTATCAAGAGCGATTTTTGGTTAGTAGTTTTTTGCCTCCTTAGAGAGTGATTTTGTATTGTTACTTTATCAATAAAGATTGTTTATTTTTGTATCTTTTGGTCTTGAGTCGTGCGTTTGGGTTCACGTCCTTGTTCAGTCGTGACACGACTCAGCTCGGTACAAGTTTCCCTGTCCCCACTGAATTATGACATAACTCAAAATTACTTTGACTAATATCACAGTTTATACTAAACGTAAAAGTCATCACTCTTCTTCCTTTTAAACAAATAATTAAAAGATTATTTCAAATGAAATGTTTCTTTTCTTTCGCTCTCAGTGTGTAGACATGTCTGCTGCCAGCAACCTGAGATCTGAAGATCAGTTCCTGTGCTCCATCTGTCTGGATGTGTTCACTGATCCAGTCACTACATCATGTGGACACAACTTCTGTAAGAACTGCATCACTACACACTGGGACATTAGTGACAGGTGTCAGTGTCCCATGTGTAACAAAGTTTTTAAAAGAAGACCTGAGCTTCACATCAACACTTTCATCTCTGAGGTGGTTGCTCAGTTCAAACATGAAGCTCAACAGAAAACCAGCAGCAGCAGCTCAGAGCAACAAGTTTCCAAACCAGGAGAAGTTTCCTGTGACGTCTGCACTGGAACCAAACTGAAGGCCCTGAAGTCCTGCCTGGTGTGTCTGACCTCCTACTGTGAGACTCACCTGGAGCCTCACCTGACAGTGTCAGGCCTGAAAAGACATCAGCTGATCGACCCTGTGGAGAACCTGGAAGACAGGATGTGTACGAAGCACGATAAACCTCTGGAGCTGTTCTGTCAGACCGACCAGACATGTGTCTGCATGCTCTGCTCTGTTTTAGACCACAAGACACATGAGTTTGTTCCTCTGAAAGAAGGATATGAAGGAAAGAAGGCAGAGCTGGAGGAGACAGAGGCTGAAATTCAGCAAATGATCCAGAAGAGACGAGTGAAGATTCAGGAGATCAAACACTCAGTCAAGATCAGTAAAGATGATGCAGACAGAGAGAAAGCAGAAGGTGTTCAGGTCTTCACTGCTCTGAAGGAGTCTGTTGACAGAGGCCTGAACCAGCTCATAAAGGAGATCGAAGACAAACAGAAAACCACAGACAAACAGGCTGAAGACTTCATCACAGAGCTGGAACAGGAAATCTCTGAGCTGATGAAGAGAAGCACTGAGGTGGAGCAGCTCTCACTCTCTGAAGACCACCTCCACCTCCTCCAAAGCTTCCCATCCCTGAAAGCTGCTCCACCCACCAAGGACTGGACAGAGGTCAGAGTCCGTCCACCATCATATGAGGGGACTGTGGTGAGAGCTGTGGCTCAGCTGGAGGAGACGCTCAGTAAAAAGATGAAGAAGCTGATTAATGAGGCTGAGCTGAAGAGGGTCCAGCAGTATGCAGAGGATGTGACTCTGGATCCTGATACAGCAAATCACTGGCTCATCCTGTCTGATGATGGAAAACAAGTACATGATAGTGATGTGAGGAAGAATCTCCCAGACAACCCAGAGAGGTTTTCTCACTGTGTTTTTGTCTTAGGAAAGCAGAGTTTCTCTTCAGGCAGATTTTACTTTGAGGTTCAGGTTAAAGGAAAGACTGAGTGGGATTTAGGAGTGGCCAGAGAGTCGATCAACAGGAAGGGATTCATCCCACTGAGCCCTGATGATGGTTATTGGATGATATGGTTGAGAAATGGAAATGAGTACGATGCTAATGCTGGCCCTCCAGTACGTCTCTCTCTGATGTCTCAGCCTGAGAAAGCAGGGGTGTTTGTGGATTATGAGGAGGGTCTGGACTCCTTTTATGACGTAGCTGCTGCAGCTCTCATCTACTCCTTTACTGGCTGCTCCTTCACTGAGAAACTCTACCCATACTTCAGTCCCTGTCTTAATCACGGTGGTAAAAACTCCGCCCCTCTGATCATCTGTCCTGTCAATCAAACTGAGTAGAATAATAAAATAACTTTTTGTTTTTATGAATTGATTCATATTTATTCAAGAGAACAAATGTTCATACTCAGTGTGATGCGGTTTACATCTTCTCACTTTCTACAGAATCTGATGACTGTGGTGGTTTGATCACTTTTCATCATGAGTCTTTTCATCATATTTATTATGTTTCACAGAAAACACATGAATTAGATGCATTATTTACATAAACCCTGTCACAGTCACTAATGTGTCCATTGGACATGTGGAGAAAATCTGTTTAAACTTCAGTTAAACACACAGACTTTTACTTTCAGCTCCGGTAGAATCAGAATCATAGTTTCTAAAGACAGAAAAAATGTGGAGAAAAATGTCAGAGCAGCTACAGAAAAAATAATAATGAATATTTCATCGTGTCATGAAGCTTCAGTTGAGAGTGAGGCCCGTTACACACAGATACAGACAACAGCAGCTGTCACTGTTACACTGAACATGAACAGTTAATTAATACATTAGATTCTAATAGAGAATAATTTTGTTAATTACTGGACATGTTTTATTACTTTTATAAATGCAGGTGAGATGGTTTATGATTTAAATGAATCTGTAAATATGTGATTGTAAAAAGAAAACTGTAAAATAAACTCAGCTGATGTTGAAATGTTTTAAAGATCCTGTCTGATGAAAATAAAATGAAAGTCAAATCTGTCTCTCTGCTGCTGGAACATGACGTTTCACCACGGATCAATAAAGTTTTATCTGAACAGTAACAATCATTCAGAAACTTCACTCCTCCCACCTGTGAGGTGCAGTTCCACCTTTGCTCCATTTTCACCAGAGGAAACCCTGCTCTTTCACAATAAAAGCAGAGAGAAACTGAGCTGCAGTGAGAAGAGGAGCAACACAGGAAACAAAGCACAGCTTCAACGTCTCACTCCAGAAATGAAACTTAAGTCTGTCAGAGCAACAACTGAGCTGCAGTGGAGACGAGTCTGTTTCTCTCTGACAGAAAATTAAACTGAGTCCATCAGGTCTTTGTCAACAACACAGCAGAGTCTCTACCAAACACTGGTGAGTACAGCTGATCATATTTACTGTTTGAACAACCAGCACCAACACAAATCTTCATCTCTACTCAGGTGGAAGTTTCACTCTCTTCATTTCATACTGACACTTGTGAAATGGGTCACAATATAACTGTGTGTGTTTGTCCACAGACCCACTATAGTCCACCTTAAACTGTCTCTGTGTCAGTTCTCAGGACGTTTCTAACTCCTTACTGAGTCTCTGTGGTTTACACTTTACTTTCACTCATTTCCTGCTTTTATTACTGTTAAATTATCACTTCCTACAGCTGTAATACATTCTACTTCCTCTAGCTGTTTCACAATAAAAGCTTTCCAGCACCTGTGAACGAGTAACAGGCCTTTTATTGTGAAGCAGCAAGAGGAAATACATTATGTTTGTCACCAAGTAAGTGGAACTTTACCTGCTAAAAGTCTATATATTTTATGGGTCTTCCACATGGGAGTATAAAGTTGGCTCAACAGCGCCCCCTAGAAACTTTAAAACAAGGCAATACTCGCCCTGTGCTTCACCTACATGTATGAAATTCAGTAGAAACGTGTAACATGCCAAGACTTACAGAAAAGCCTCTGGCACCCATACCCTAAACCCAACAGGAAGTCAGCCATTTTGAATTTATTGCATTTAGCTGCTATAAACTCATGTGGATGAATATTTGAGCTTTAACAGATTAAATGGTCACAGTTACTCGCGACTTGTCATGTCCAAGAAATTATGTTAAGTTACTTTTGTGTTGTCCTGACTTTATGCTGTCTCGTGACTTCCTGTTTTATTTTGAAATCGTACTTCCCTCTCGTTTCAAATAACTTGCTCCTTCCCCCCTGATTGTCTCCACCTGTGTCTCCTTACCTTGTGTGTATTTAGAGTCTGTGTCTCTCTTTGTCCTGTGCTAGTTCGTCTTGTTTGTTACAGTCAGCCAAGCCATTTGTCACCATATCCAAGCCACGTCAGGTACCTTTGAGTTCTTGTGTTATCCTTGTTATTTTCTCACGAACGTGTTTTCCTCTATCAAGAGCGATTTTTGGTTAGTAGTTTTTTGCCTCCTTAGAGAGTGATTTTGTATTGTTACTTTATCAATAAAGATTGTTTATTTTTGTATCTTTTGGTCTTGAGTCGTGCGTTTGGGTTCACGTCCTTGTTCAGTCGTGACACGACTCAGCTCGGTACAAGTTTCCCTGTCCCCACTGAATTATGACATAACTCAAAATTACTTTGACTAATATCACAGTTTATACTAAACGTAAAAGTCATCACTCTTCTTCCTTTTAAACAAATAATTAAAAGATTATTTCAAATGAAATGTTTCTTTTCTTTCTCTCTCAGTGTGTAGACATGTCTGCTGCCAGCAACCTGAGATCTGAAGATCAGTTCCTGTGCTCCATCTGTCTGGATGTGTTCACTGATCCAGTCACTACATCATGTGGACACAACTTCTGTAAGAACTGCATCACTACACACTGGGACATTAATGTCCCATGTCAGTGTCCCATGTGTAAAGAGGTTTTCTATGTAAGACCTCAGTTCAGGGTCAACACTTTCATCTCTGAGGTGGTTGCTCAGTTCAAACATGAAGCTCAACAGAAAACCAGCAGCAGCAGCTCAGAGCAACAAGTTTCCAAACCAGGAGAAGTTTCCTGTGACGTCTGCACTGGAACCAAACTGAAGGCCCTGAAGTCCTGCCTGGTGTGTCTGACCTCCTACTGTGAGACTCACCTGGAGCCTCACCTGACAGTGTCAGGCCTGAAAAGACATCAGCTGATCGACCCTGTGGAGAACCTGGAAGACAGGATGTGTACGAAGCACGATAAACCTCTGGAGCTGTTCTGTCAGACCGACCAGACATGTGTCTGCATGCTCTGCTCTGTTTTAGACCACAAGACACATGAGTTTGTTCCTCTGAAAGAAGGATATGAAGGAAAGAAGGCAGAGCTGGAGGAGACAGAGGCTGAAATTCAGCAAATGATCCAGAAGAGACGAGTGAAGATTCAGGAGATCAAACACTCAGTCAAGATCAGTAAAGATGATGCAGACAGAGAGAAAGCAGAAGGTGTTCAGGTCTTCACTGCTCTGAAGGAGTCTGTTGACAGAGGCCTGAACCAGCTCATAAAGGAGATCGAAGACAAACAGAAAACCACAGACAAACAGGCTGAAGACTTCATCACAGAGCTGGAACAGGAAATCTCTGAGCTGATGAAGAGAAGCACTGAGGTGGAGCAGCTCTCACTCTCTGAAGACCACCTCCACCTCCTCCAAAGCTTCCCATCCCTGAAAGCTGCTCCACCCACCAAGGACTGGACAGAGGTCAGAGTCCGTCCACCATCATATGAGGGGACTGTGGTGAGAGCTGTGGCTCAGCTGGAGGAGACGCTCAGTGAAGAGATGAAGAAGCTGATTGAGGCTGAGCTGAAGAGGGTCCAGCAGTATGCAGAGGATGTGACTCTGGATCCTGATACAGCACATCCTAAACTCATCCTGTCTGATGATGGAAAACAAGTCAATCATGGTGATGTGAGGAAGAATCTCCCAGACAACCCAGAGAGGTTTTCTTCTTGTCCCTGTGTGTTAGGAAAGCAGAGTTTCTCTTCAGGCAGATTTTACTTTGAGGTTCAGGTTAAAGGAAAGACTGACTGGGATTTAGGAGTGGCCAGAGAGTCGATCGACAGGAACGGAGTCATCACACTGAGCCCTGATGATGGTTACTGGACGATATGGTTGAGAAATGGAAATGAGTACAGAGCTCTTGATGACCCTCCAGTCTGTCTCTCTCTGAAGTCTCAGCCTGAGAAGGTGGGGGTGTTTGTGGATTATGAGGAGGGTCTGGTCTCCTTTTATGACGTAGCTGCTGCAGCTCTCATCTACTCCTTTACTGGCTGCTCCTTCACTGAGAAACTCTACCCATACTTCAGTCCCTGTAATAATGATGGTGGTAAAAACTCCGCCCCTCTGATCATCTGTCCTGTCAATCAAACTGAGTAGAATAATAAAATAACTTGGTTTTAATTTTTGATTTGATGAATTGAATTATCTTTATTCAAGGGAAGAAAGTAACATACTCAGTGTGATGCTATTAACATCTTTTCACTCTACAGAATATGATTAATGGTGATAGAGTTACATTTTATCATTAGATTATATGTATTCCATTAAACATGCAACACTTTAATTAAATGCATCAATTTCATCAACTGTGTGACAGTCACCATGACCTCGCCCTTTGAAGTTTGAGCTTAAGCCACCAAAATCGAATCAGTTCATCGTCGACTCCATGTGAATGTTTGTCCCAAATTTGAAGAAGTTCTTTCAAGGCGTTACTGAGCTATGTTGTTCACCAAGATGAGACAGACATGTAGACAGACGAACAACCCAAAAACAATATGGCTCCTTCTTTGGTTGTCGCCAGCGTGGAGGAATAAAATGAAGCAGCTCTTCAGACAGGCCTGTCTGAATAAAAATGTTTGCTGCTGTTTCACAGGAGTCCAGGGGTCGAATTGAAGAAGGGAGTTTTCCACAACTTGTAAATCACAGTCACCTCAGTTTTTGTTGTGGTTTTGAGGTACAGCCAGTAATTTATGTTGAGCACACCTAAGAGCCTGATTGGCCGGATAAAGGAGGAGGAGCTCAGCAATATACTGACGTGTTTGACCATGCAAGACTCTAAAGTTACAATGACCCTTACAATAATCTAAAGGTGAAGAAATAAGAGCGTAAAAAAATCATCTCCATCTCAACCTTGGTCACAGCAGAAGAAGGTCTTTCCATTTTTACTTAATTTTTTTGACTGTCCCACTTCCTGTCACTCTAGGACAGACTTTATTCTGACTGTGGAATTAAAATAAAAGACCAAACAACATATCCACAGTCACCCAGCACAACAGTGAACACAGTAGGTTATATTCACTCCTTCATCCCAAGAAACAACCTCCAAGGCTGAAACATGAAGAAGAACCAGAAGCTGCAGTTCCTCTAACGACCACTAGAGTCTGGCTCCAGCAGTGAGTCAGTCCCCATAGACTCCCATGTTAAACTGTCCAACTTTACAGCAGAAATAAATATGTTTACAGCCTGGTACAAAAACTGTTCTGGTCTCTAGAGCTAATTTCCTCCTTCATGACACCTGTTTATATAACTCACCTGTTTACATTTTATTAAGCACTACAGTTATGGAGAATTGAGGGCGTGGCCTCTTTGAGTGACAGGTGGGTGCGGTCACATTTGACTAGCCGCTAGCTGTCAGCTCGGCGTCACCTCAGCTGATTGAGTCAGTGTATGAGACATCTCTGTGTGGTGGTGTTTGTTTGTTTATATGTTAGCACTAATTAGCAAGTATCAGTGTCTGCGCTCAGCATACCTGTCCTTGTTAGCTTAGTTTGTCAACTAACTAATTAGCTGGGAAATGGGGGTTTTGCGTATGTTTGTTTTTCATTGGTTTACTGCCTGGTTATGAACTCCTGAACTCCTTTGTGAGCGAGCTAACCTTCTCTGCCTAGAGACAACAAAAAAAACTTCTTTAGCTAGCAACCAGCCCCCTCTGTTGGCCAAAACGAGCGCAACACTAGACATTTGTTTCTAATTCACGGGGACATTCTCTGGGGACAGGACACCAAAAACAGGGACCGTCCCTGTAACACGGGGACGTCTGGTCAGTCTACTGCATGTTTCTGTTGATGTGAAAACACTTACGCTCTCTAAATAGCGAGTGTGATTTCAGTCTGTCACAGGTGCATATTTTCTCTGAGACTCGTGTAAATAGAGTAACTGCAGCACAAAGAAGGAGAGAAGGCAGACAGGTGACATGCCAGGTGACCAGGTTTCATGCATGCGATCGGACAGCACAACATATACTGAGCATGATAAGTGGTAGATGAGGAACAGGTGATCCTCAGAGGAGGGAAACTCAGCGAGGACAGTTAGAGGACAGACGAGGGTCTGCTGGACTCCTCATCACTGAGTCCTTTTATTAATCAGGGATACAGATGTTCAGATCTGTTCTTATGATTCCAGCTGTTTCTCCCTAATCTCTGATGTTTGATCTTCGGCTGCAGACCGTTGACAACACACCCGTCCTCCTCCTCTTCCTCCTCCTCCTCCTTCCTGCTGGACGCCTCCTCTGTTTGTCCCGACAGTTTGACCTGTTGTTAGGAGGAACCTCAGACTTCAGTGTTTCTCTCTGTGAGATTTATGAGGGACGATGATGAATGTGACACCAGCTTCATGACACACACACACACACACACACACACACACACACACACACACACACACACACACACACACACACACACACACACACGTGTATCTGGACAAAATAACAACAACACCTGAACGATGTGGTTCCTCCCACTCCAACAGATCCTGCAGTTACTCCACCGCTCTGTGTCACAGTATTACACATGTGTAGTTACGTTGTTGTGTTTATATACTTCATGTAATTTGACATATCTGTAATTTTGCACATACGCTGCATATATGTCGTCTACATCATATCAGATATGACCCGCTGGCCCGTACACGGCCCATTAGACGGTTCTGATGGAGTAAATGTTTAAACCTTTGTCAGTTTAAACATGACGGCGTTCTCTCCGCCGGAAAGGGCCAGTTTTTTTCACAGCTTTTCTGGATGACTTGAGCTTGTAGGTAGACGCCCCCCCCCCCCAAACTAGGGGGGTGGGCACAGCAGCAGGACCAATAGGCTTTCAGAGGTGTTTTTTTTATTATTTCATATTAAAGAGTTCTATTAAAGAGGTACTGTGGAGCTAGTACAGTTCTTCTGTTATCAGCTCATCACATTTACATATGCAAATGGATTAGGTTTAAAACAGGTGGACTCTGAGAGGATATATGTCATTTTTACCAGGAGAATTTTAAATGTATTTTTACACGTATGCTTATTTTTTTCTTTAATTCATTTATACAAAACAAAAAAGTTAAAAATGCATCATGGCTTTTTGAAACATGTACATATCTTGTACCACTGTGTTAAAGTCAAAATATTTAAAGGAAAAAGGAAAAGTTTTCAGAATAAAACTATTTGTGATAAAGTAATTTGAGAAAAAAATTGCCTACTTAATATTACAATAATGATAAGTTTATAATAAGTTTACACAGAAAATTGTAATGTGAAGAGACAATGTCATGATTTTACAAGAAAATGCCCTTATATATCAGGAAAAGACATGGGAACAAAAGCTTTAACATTCTAAGGAATAAATTTGAACTGAACATCAAAAATAAATATTTTAGGAAAATTCAATTTTACAAAAAAGTTACTAGTTTAACTAGTTTAACTAGTTTAACTAAATACTTAGTTATAATTTTACAATTCTGCAAGCAAAAATGTTGTAAAAAGGTTGTAAATTCAAGTTTTTTAATTAATAATAATTATTCATTAATAACAGTAATAACCACATTCTGTTCTTAAAATATAAACATTGTTCTTGTAAAATAATGAATTTATTCTTATCTTGACAATTCTGTTGTAAGGTCACTACTTTTTTATAACATATGTAAATTTTCATTTTTTACAAAATAATTTTCAGAATCTCGGATTCAGTCGCCTGAATTCTCTGTCGTGTTGGTTTTCATGTGAAAGCAGTTTTTTTTAAATTATTATGACTTTTTATTAATGTCATTTTTTCAGGTGTTTCTTGCATCAAAGTAGGTTTCTTTTCAAGAACTTATTTCACTGCTCAGACCATCTGTTTCCCATGTGACATGAACATGTTGAACAAATAAAAACCATTATTTGATTTGCTTTGATTCCACATGTGACGTCTGTGTGAAGGTTGGATCAGTCTGTTTTACTGCTCACATCTTCCAGTTCTCGTCAAACACAATTCCATCTTCATTCTTCATTAATGTCTTCATGTCGGTTGTTTCACTGTCCTGACTCTGGCCCAGTGCCTGACATTTTTTTCACATGTTTCTAATGTTGTGTTGTTGTTTCTGCAGCTGGGAATGATTTTAACAGTCACACAAATACTAAGGTTGCCTAGCAACAAAATGTAACTATGGGTCATAATAACCTGCTGCACAATCGACCTGTGGCAGACTGTAAATAAAGATGGACGTCGCCTCTGTGACATCACCCGCAGGTTTCTGAAGCTCAGAGTGAGCTGCCCTACTGTCGCCATCTTGGCAGTGTCTGACTCCGCCCCCTTACTCCCAGCTGATCCAAAAATGGTCAAAGAGGAGGGGTTTGTGTTGATCTGAGACTTCAGTTCATGCTGGTTTGTCTCAAGCATATGTTCACCCACCTGTCACTTAAAGAGGCCACGCCCCCAACCCTCCATTTCTTTAAGTCTTAATAAAATGTAAACAGGTGAGTTATATAAACAGGTGTCATGAAGGAGGAAATTAGCTCTAGAGACCAAAACAGTTTTTGTACCAGGCTGTAAACATGTTGATTTCTGCTGTAAAGTTGGACATTTTAACATGGGAGTCTATGGGGACTGACTCACTGTTGGAGCCAGACTCTAGTGGTCGTTAGAGGAACTGCAGCTTCATGTTTCAGTCTGGAGGTTGATGCTTGTTTTGTTTATAAGGAGGTAAATATATTTGTCCTCCACAGGTGTAATGTGAGGTGTAATTCATATTGCAGGCTCTAGGGGTCACTGGTAGGAACATGAAGCTTTGTTCAGTGCGACTGGTTCGTTTCATCACTTCCTGCTCTGAGATGAAACAGAGAATGTGGTGATGACTCTCTGAAAGCTGAAGTCTGCTCATCACTCATCATCACTCTGACGTTTCACCCAGTGGCACTTGAACGCAGCATCATCCTATAAGATGAAGCTTTGACCTTTAGCTTCCAGCTGACACAAGGCGCAGCCTCTGGTCTGATCTCACGAGGCGGCTGTCTCTGCTCCCACGATGACCTCACACTTCACAAACTGGATCTGCACATTTCTGAGCGTCGGTGTGTGTTTGGTGTTTTCCAAGGGAGACTCCGCCGCCGTGAGTCACCGCGGGTTCAGGCCGCACCGTCTCACTGTTGGCAAACAAAAAGCAGAACCTGCTGATGTCACAGCACTGGAGGACTTCCTCAGTCAGAGCTGTACTGTTCAGGCACATTAACCCTTACCTGCCCTACAAAGTTCTCCTTCATCATTTCATAGAAATGTAGAGGAAAGCTGGTATTTTATTTTGACAGCAGAGGAAGTCATTAAAATCATCTTATTCTGAGAAAAACAATATTCACACTCAAAGGTTTCATGACTCATGAACATTAATTATCTTAATTAATTGTTTAAATACATACTTGAAATGTCTTTTCAAAGTGTTTATAAACAGGTTTCTCAGTCTGTCGTTGGTCTGAGCACAGAGGTGACTGTAACCTCTGAATGACATCAACACGTCCCGACTCTTAATCTGAAAACACTACATTCAGAATCTGTTTTATAATTTAAAGTTAAAGTAAATATCTAAAGTAAATAATGTATAAATATTATATCTGTTTAAATGACCTGTATCAAATATTATCACATTCAGATTAATAGTGGAACATTAGTGTCAAACACAATTACTGAAGGTGTTCTGCTACTGCCAGTTAATTCAGCTGTCAAACCTAAACCACGCCCGCGCTCCTCCTCTATTAGCATTCAGGTGTGAACACGTTAAACACACACACACACACACACACACACACACACACACACACACACACACACACACACACACACACACACACACACACACACACACAGTTTGCTCATTGTGCTCAGATGCTTTAAGAGCAGTGATCCAATTCCAGGCACGTCGGCCTGCGTGGCAGATGAATGGTCTGCCTTGTTGGAGAGAGGGATAATGGAGCGGTGTGTGTGTGTGTGTGTATATGTGTGTGTGTGTGTGTGTGTGTGTATATGTGTGTGTGTGTGTGTGTGTGTGTATATGTGTGTGTGTGTGTGTGTGTATATGTGTGTGTGTGTGTGTGTGGATATGAGAGTCAGAGGATAAAATAGTAAAAGTGCATTGGCCTTTTCAAATGAGTGACGACTCAGGAGGAGGGGGGGCTGCATGACCTCCCTCTCACCCACATGGACTGCCAGTACACCAAGGACGAGTGTGTGTGTGTGTGTGTGTGTGTGTGTGTGTGTGTGTGTGTGTTTGTGTGACTTGCATGTAATATTGAGTTTGTGTGTATAATGTAAGAAAGTCTCAGTGTGTGTTGCTCTGAGAACCAGTTTTAAGGCCTTATTCAAGTTGATGAAAGGGTGTGTGTGCGCGCGCGTGTGTGTGTGTGTGTGTGTGTGTGTGCGTGTGTGTGTGTGTGTGTGTGTGATGCAGTTTAGTGCCACAGACATTCAACTTCTTCTTCTTCTTCTTCTTCTTCTCTGAGTCACAGTTCAGGGCTCGAATCCTCGGAGGACGAGGTCACACCTTCGTATCCGTCGTAGACCGTGAAGGATCCTTTCCCCGTGTTAACGGTCCAGGAGAGCAACCCAGGTGTGAATAACACCTGCCTATCAAAGGCTTTCATTATCAGGTAACTGATGCAGAACCTGATCCAGAATCACAATCCACAGCAACAAAGATACAACAGATGTCTGTTTAGTAAATGTTACGCCCATTACCTGGTGACACAACACTGGATTTAGTCCGACAATAGTAACATGTATGTATATATTTGTATATATATTTATTAATAATAATAATAATAATAATACTAATAATAAACTTTATTTAGTACAACACCTTTCATACAAGAAATGTGGCACAAAGTGTTTTACAACAAAGAAATTACCTGCACAAAGTTCTTCACATGAAAGACATAAACTGAACATAAAAACATCATTAAACATTAAAAGCATCATTGTAAATAAAATAAAATAATGAATAAAATAATAAATCATAAAAAGACATTTAAAAGAAGTGCTGAGCAAAGTCAGAATTTCAGAGACAGTTAAAGGCTAAAGAGAAGAATTTCTTTTAAAAAATACTCAGTGAGCGCTCTTCTCTTTTTTACATATTGCACACACACATACATATATATGTATATACACACATATAAATATGTACTGTACATACATATATATACTGTACAGTGTTGTTCAGAGTTGTTCAGTCACCCTGGACTCTCAGTTCTCTGAAAATCATGAAAGAAAACAGAAGTCTTAATTACCTTACATCACTGAAGCCCCTCAGGACCGTCTGTTCCCACCACTCCTGATCCCTTAACAACCGGTTACCATGGCAACAGCAGCGAGCGTCATCCTCTCCGCAACAGTTCTGAGGCATCTCTATATAATGTTACATCAACACGTTGTGAAATGTTTTGTTGGTTTATGTGACAGAGCCGAGGTTTTCAGCCTCTTTTAGCTCCTAGTTTTGGTTTTGTGGCTCATTCCTTTTCCAGCAGCAGCTGTTTTCATCAAACCAACTCTAAAAGCTGAAAATATGTTAATTTAGCATTTACAGCGTTCTCTGCTGCCCCCAAGTGGCCAAACAAATCATTTACAGCAGGTTTAAGATGATGTTTTTGACATTTTCTGCTTTAATTTTGACAGGTGACAGTCGGAGACAGACCTCTCAATAACAACAACAGCTTCAGTTCTAGGATCCAACTAATTTAAGAATTGATCTGAATTTCTCTCAGATCAGTTGTCATTTGACATGCACCCTGATCAATCACCTGAACCACCAATGATCTGGTTCTGGGATGAGCGGATCATCCTAGTAGAATATGTCCGTGACCAGACAGAAGAAACCTGGACTCGCGGGATGAGAATTGACTGGTTCTTCTTTGTGGTTCTGACACTTGAGAGGTTTGTAGCTGCAATTTAACTGCACATTCTCACAGCTCCCTGCAGTAAGCTGTGGTGGACTGCATCATACTTCTTCTGTTTTCAGTGGAGAAACAAACTCAAAAAAGTTTGGAAAAAGCTTGAAGGTAATCTGAAGTCTGGAGGTCATTGAAAACAAACTGTTGAACAACATGGTGTCGTCTGCATACAGATGAACATTACACATTACGGTGCTGAGGCAGATCTACACAGTATGATGACTATGTTGAGCTTCTCATTAGGATGATCATCACCTCTCCTCTTATGTCACTTTATGTCAGTAACATTTATCTTTGTTTGTTTTTCTGTCGACTCCAGTTTTATTCATTTTGTGTGATTTATTTTGTTTCTTTTGCTGTGTTTTGGCATCAGTCCACTTTATTCCCTGAGCTGTGAAAGACACTGATACTGTAATCAATACAACAATGTAAAAATACTTCCACATTTCACAATCACAACCGACAGTAAAAGTCGTACTTTGGTCCATTTCATTGTGTCAAAGGCCATTGAGTTCAAACTGCTGTCATGTTGTATATGTGATATTTTATGATTTATTCTGTATTTGAATATGTGGTGTGTTGGCAGCTGTCAGGTCTCTCTTGTAAAAGAGATTTCCAGGTAAAATAAAGGAAATAATGATATAGACTGATGTAGTTGGTGGAGGTGGAGCTCAGGCTCATTGTGCCTCAGTCTTCTGAGGAGAGTTCTGCCTTATGTTTGTAAAACACGTGGAAAAATCTGCTGCTGTTCTAGAAGTAAGTCATCTGTTTTTTTCATTTAAACTAACATGTCAACAAACTGACTTTTCTTAGTCAAAAAATAAGGGATAAGTTTTATTAAGGCAACTGGATTATAACAAACGAAACTTGACTCCAGGAAATACCTGGAACAAATTCACTTGCACTGAAAACAAACCAATGTTCTGTCAGCAGCTGCTTCACCTTTCAAGAAGATAACGGGTCAGGATTCATTTAAAACTGTCTGATAAGGAACAAACGCATTATCATTTAAAAAGGTGATGAAAGTAGAAAATCTCCCTGTGAAATGTCGTGAAATACAGAAGGAGCTCGACACTGGTTCAGGACAGAGTGAGAATAAATGTGAACGTTTGAAGTCATGCATGGTCAGTGACGGTCCCGTCAAATAAACTAATGAATCTGTGTGTGTGTGTGTGTGTGTGTGTGTGTGTGTGTGTGTGTGGGACAGCTCTTTGGTTTGCCATGCTCTCATTGGAATGCGAGTGCATATCTTGCTCAGTGACTCGCCCTGCATTAAACACAGCCCCCTGATGGACACACGCACACACGCACGCACGCACGCACGCACGCACGCACGCACGCACAGTCTGCTCATCATACACATTCATGCACACTCATACACGTCCTTCCTCCTCTGGGAGTCGTGACAGAAATAGCTCTGCGGCTACAAGTTGTTCTCAGGAACATCTCTCTCTCTCTCTCTCTCTCTGTCTCTCTCTCTCTCTCTCTCTGTGTTGATGATGTAATGACCTCACCATCAGCCCGTCAACTCTGTCGCTGAAATTTGTTGCTCTTGGTTTGTGAAGAACCATTTACACCTTTGTTGTGAAAAAAGGGAAACAGTGTGTCCCTTCAGCCCCCCCCCCCCCCGAGAAGTAAACACGCCACAAGTAAACAGGCCTCCCCCTCTTTCATCTCTCTCACATTTTCTCCCTCTGTCCTTTTTTCCGTCCTCTCGGTCGTCCACAGTGACGTCGCCTCAGGCTGCTGCTGGTTTCCATTACTGCTGATGGCAGGGCCACAGTGTGTGTGTGTGTGTGTGTGTGTGTGTGTGTGTGTGTGTGTGTGTGTGTGTGTGTGAAATACAGCACAGTAAGTGAGTTTACATGTGTGCAAGCTGCTCCACCCCCAAGGCACACCGAAAACACACACTGCAAAACATGAGAGGATACAAGAGATAGATGATGGTGTGTGTGTGTGTGTGTGTGTGAGTGTGAGTGTGTGTGTGAGTGTGTGTGTGTGAGTTAAGTGTTGTCGTTGTTTAACATGGAGCTTTGTGTTTGGATGCTGTAACAGGTGGAACAACAACTTGAGGCTATGACCCTGCGCACACACACACACACACACACACACACACTGTTTACACATTCTGACCTACTTTGTGTCCGTGAAGCTCGTCGAGATGTAAGGGAAAGGGGCGTGGCCACTGGGCGCGCCGACCAAAACAACCACAGGGCAGGACTGTGACTGAGGCATGATGGGAAAGGCAGAGAAACCACGGGCACGGCTGAACTGAACTCTCCTCTCTAAATACAGAGCACAGGGCGGGACACCTACTGAACCCTGAACTGGGTGGCAGCCATGTTGAAACACTTTGATCTGAGGGATCATGTGATCAGAGCAGTGAGGTCATAAAAGTGACGGAACATCATTTGATTTAACAAAAAGTCTCACGTCTGAAGATGGAAAACAACTACGAGTTGTTGTGTTGTTCAGTTTTAGTCGTGCAGGTGTTAGAGGGGTAAGGTTGGACCCAAATGCAGCCAACACATGGGAGACGGTGCAGACAGGTTTATTAAACTAACACATGCACAGGGAACCACAGGGGATGACAACAGGTAACATGAACAGGTAACATGAACGGACTGAAGACAAACCAGACTTGAACAACTTGAGGAAGATCCAGAAATCAACAGACGTGAACAGGCTGAGGACAAACCCAGAGACAACAGACAAACCGACCCAGACAAAGGGAGCACAAAGGCTATATAGACAAGGGAGGCAAGGGGTGATTGAACACAGGTGAGACACATTAGGGCGGGGCAGACAATCACCACACAGACACAGGACCAAGACAGGAAGCAAAAACACTGACACACACAAGGAAACCAATTACAAAATAAAACAGGAAGTGCGAAAAGTCCAAACAAAACTAACAAAAGATGTCTGCCATAGCAAACCATGACACGGTGGCCCTGAGAGCTCGACAGGAAGTGTTTCCAGGGGACAGTGAAAAGTGATGAACCAGGCGGGACGCACTTGTTGTTAAATGTTTTGTGACTTTTGTGAGTTAAAAACAAGAAGCCTGGTTCATCACTTTTTACTGTCCCCTGGAAACACTTCCTGTTGTGTTTTGAATATTTACACCTGTTTTTATTCTTCCACACCAGCGACAGTCAGAACCTACGGCCATATTGTTTTTGGGTTTTCCTTCCGTCTCATTCACGATATTTCAGTAACCTGTTGACGGAACTATTTCAAATTTGGCACAAACATCCACTAGGAGTCACAGATTAACTGAGCTTCAGGGCCACCATAGATTTCAGATTCAACCAAACAACAAATGAGAGAAAACACTTGTAACGGCCTCCGGACACTGAACCGACTCCGACATGTTCACTGATTTTATTCTAATGAAAAGGAAAAAAGTTTTGAATTTCAGATTTATCCTTTAAACAGAAACCTTCTCAAGTTCTCAAAATGTCCTTGAAGTTGCCGTCACAAAGAGTTTGGATTGTATTTTCACAGAGACTCACAGAAACATGTTGAAAGATGGAAGTCAGAGAGAAAAATGTCTGCAGGTAATTCATGTAAAACATCGACAGCGTTTGCAGCTAGAACATGCAGAACTGTCTGTGTGGATCTTTAAACTCGTCCATTTGGCCCCAGTTGGCATCGGCTCGGCTCAGCGGCTGTCTGGCTGAATAATGCATCGTGGGTAATAGGAGCTCTGTGGTATTGCCGTTCAAGCAGAAAGTTCCCCCATATTCCCCACACAGAGCTAACAACTCTCCTGGAGCTCCGCCGGCGGGTAATCAGAGGGGAAGCAGCAGCAGCAGCGGCAGCCAAGTGCAAGAGGTTCACTGAGATCAAGGGATGAATTTAAAAAATCTGAATCACAGAGAGGAAGGTTCAGTCTGGAGGTGACGAGACAAATCTCACCATGTCTGAAGAGAAACCACAAAACTAAAGCAGGAGGTGTCACCAAACTGTTGTCAGGTAAAACCGTCTTCAATCCTGGGAGTGAGGCAAAGGTGAAAGCTGCTCCTGCACTGAAAAAAGCTTATTTCATAACAAAAGATCACAGTTTTATTGTATCTATTATGTTTTATTTGCTGAAATAAAGAGAATCAGTTTCTGAGCTCAGTCTGTTGAAACTCAAAGGAAACAGAACAAACTTTCTCGATCCATGAAAGCTTCTGAAACTGAAGGAAACTTATCTGCAACTTCATTATAAGAATCAGTCACGTTCCGAACATTAAACCGTCTGACACAAGCTGCGTTCACAAGGTTCTGGAGAATTTAAAGGTAACAGTTTAACTTCTAAAATTGCAGATAAAACAAACCTGTAATTTTTTTTTTCTATTGTCCTGAGATGCGCTGTGAATTGTGGGAAATTATATACACAGGTGTGTGTCTTTCTAAACTACAGCTGTGTAGCCGTGGTCGACCACGAAGGCTGAACCCAAATGACTGTTGCGTCACAAAGTACTGCTTCCATCGCCTAGCAACCTTGACAAAAAGACTTTTTTGTTCACAAGAACTTGAGGTTTCGACAGTTGAACCGTTAGCTGTTGAACTGAGCTGAAACCCAATACTTACATTCAACAGTGTGATCCTCAGACTCTCGGTCAGTGCGCAAAGCATCTTGGGATAGGTTGGGACACGAAGGATCCAGCTGTTGGAAAAGGAAACATTTGAAGGAGCCTTCGAAATACAGTCTAGTGACGCAATCCAGTTTCAAATGCAGCCTCTGAAGGACCAGACCCTGAACTCCAGTCAAGTTCTAGACTTCCCAAGGATGATTAAGGAAGCAGCTGACGACAGTTTGAGCCTGTAAACTTTAGTAAATGAGGGATTTCAGTTTCAGTGGATGTTTGGATGAGATTTGTTTTCATTACCTGAACTCCACAGAACGTATTTGGAGGACGCAGGTGAACTGTACCTGCCTGTGGTTGTTTTCTCTCTCAGATGTTTCGGTTCAACCTCGTTCAGCTTCTCTCCGATTCCAGGGAAAGATCAGTGCCGGAAAAAATGATGCGAGTCACATTTTTCCTCCGTTTAAGCAAACATGAAGATGAAGCAGTCGGCAGAACTCGTTGGAAACTGCAGCTTTATTCCTCCTCACAGGCCAAGTGGGTCACGCATTCATGAGACAGTTTGACAGTTTCCATCCCTTTAATTTTTCTACGGATTTGCTCCAAACTCTCACACTCATTCACTCACAGTCAGACAGCTGCAACCAGCAGGAAGAGATTATCTTCACTTTCATTTTCAAGTGTTAAATTGTGTATTTTCCTCTCCATCCTCCTCTGTGGTCACTTCAGGCTCCACCTCAACGACGTCTCAACCCCGTCAGGCTGTCAGACGTCGTCACTTCAGGAGGGATGGAGGTCTCCTTCTTTTCTAACCGTGGGAGATTCTCCCAGGAGGAAAAATAAATCACATATCTGACAGAGGACGTTTCTGTTTCTGTCCAATATCATAAATACACAAAACAAATACAATAAAGCGAGAATCACCTACTCATGATCATATACCTCCACCACTAAGGCTAGTTACAAGTTACATCTCTGTTTATCCAGAGTCCGAGAAAATATGAACCATTTCTGTGAAATTCTTGAGTAATGGCAAGAAAGTGTTTAGTGCTGTCACACTGACCTTTGACCTTTGACCCCAAAATCTAATCCATTCATCCTTGAGTCCAAGTGAAAGTTTGTACCAAATTTGTAGAAATTCCCTCAAGGTGTTACTGAGATATCGCGTTCACAAGTCCAAAACTGTGTTTTGTGAGGTCACTGTGACCTTGACCTTTGACCTTTAGCCACCAAAATCTAATCCATTCATCCTTGAGTCCTTGTGAAAGTTCCTTCAAGGTGTTATGGAGATATCGTGTCCATGAGAATGAGATGGCCAACCCAAAAACAAAATGGCTGTCGCTGGACGTCCAGTGATGACACAGATCCCTCGTCCTGTGTCATCAGTCACCTCAGTGAGAATCAGGTCAGTCAGAAGTCAGAGTGACGTCCCATGATGCCGTCTGTCTCTGTGTGATGTGAATGCAGCCATTCCACAAAGCATCCTGTCTCCTGTTACCGTGTCTCCTCGCTCTCAGACGGATCCTCGTCCTCTTCAATGCTCTGTCTGTCTCGCCTCTGTGTGTCCGCGGCGGCCCAGGCCTCTCGCCTGTCCCGCTCCCATTGTCCCTCCTCTATTGAGGGAGGGAGCGTAAACCAACACTGCCGTTCCCATTCGGACTCAATATGGCCGAGATCCGACACCATGTGAAGCGGCGGCTCGCCTTCTCTCAGAGGGATCCTGTTGCTGGACGGAGCGCCGGTCCAGCTCAGCGGCAGAGAGAGGGAACAATGTCAGCGCGGTGGGAAGGGAGGAAGGGGGGAGACAGGGGGAGACACTTGGGGATAATGGGAGGACGGCAGACCTGACAGATTGAAGGATGGTTACAACATGATTGTGAAAGAGTTGTGCTCAGTGACTGACGTTCACGTCCCTGTAAAGATGACTGAAGATCTATTTTATCAAACCTCTGAGGGCCGGTCCCGCCTCCACAGGAAACACCTCATTCAGATGGGAAAGCTGAAACTAAAGCAGCAGCGAGTCTGTCTACTGTATTAACCCCGTCTCCAGTCTTTTTCTACAGCGCCAGGTTTGTTTGAATATCCTCCAAATAAACAGAAAACCACCCACCATGTAAACATCAGCTGAGACAATGCACAAAGATTTCAACACAGGGACCACAGACTGAAAATAAAGATGGACGTCGCCTCTGTGACATCACCCACAGGTTTCTGAAACTCAGAGTGAGCTGCTCCACCATCGCCATCTTGGCAGTGTCTGACTCCGCCCCTAACTCCCAGCTCGGAGGGGCGTGTGTGGAGCTGAGTCTTTGGTGCATGCTGGTTTAATAACTGTGACAGGCATACGCTCCCATTAGCATAATGAACTAAGCTAACAAGCAGGGTAAGGAGAGCGCAGACACTGATACATGCTAATTAATGCTAACATATACATAAAATAATACTAGAATTATATCAAGTGGTGGAAAACAATCCTCTTATTTTACTTCTAGTTTTTATCACTTCTTTTCTTCTACTGAAATTAACATGCTAACCAGCTAGCCCTGCCAGCCCGTCTCATCACTTTGTGATATCGAGTCACTGTAGCATCCAGGCTTCCCTGAAGAAGGCTAATTCATTTGCTGGCTAATTAGCTAGTTAATGAGCTAAGCTAACAAGGTAAGGTAAGGTGAGCGCAGACACTCATACCTGCTAATTAGTGGTAACATAACAACATCCAAAAGGCACCAACACCACAAAGGTCACAAATTAACTAAGGTGACGCCGAGCAGACAGCTAACAGCTAGCCAACTATTACCTGTCACTCAAAGAGGCCACGCCCTCAATCCTCCATAACTTTAGCCCTTAATAAAACGTAAACATGAAGGTGTCATGAAGGAGGAAATTATCTCTAGAGACCAAAACAGTTTTTGTACCAGGCTGTAAACATGTTTATTTCTGCTGTAAAGTTGGACATTTTAACATGGGAGTCTATGGGGACTGACTCACTGTTGGAGCCAGACTCTAGTGGTCGTTAGAGGAACTGCAGCTTTTGTCCTTATATGTGGTTTGAACTGTGAACTACAGAAGCTGAGAAAGGCCATACTCACAAATATTTTTTTATCCCGTTATCTCAAAGCTCGTTTCTCATTATAATGACTTTGTTTTTCTTCTTCTTCTAGAGCTGTAAAGTGAAAACTTCAGGACGACACATCGATCAATATTTCAATCAAGGGCAGAAATCACACTGTGTCTTTTCACACAAGCTCATTTTCCGATCAGTCCTCGTCAGCTAACGAGTTACTAAGGATTGTTGCTATGGAGAAAACGTCCTTTCTGGGCTTCTGTAGTTCACTGTCGTCTCAACTGTGTGATGTGAGCCACACACACTCAGACCAGATGTGGTGAAGATGGAGAACTCGGTCGAACTGTTCGATGTGTTTCTGTGTTTGCAGTGAACACAGACGATCCGAGCTCAGATAAAGATCAACGTCAGGAGGACGGAAACCGAGCAGAGAAGTGTTGATGAATTCTTCTTCTGCTACGTTTTCCTGTGATTGTCCTGTGATAGACGGACATTCGCGAGCAGCTGGTCACCTGCTGCCAGGGTGGCAATAGCAGGAAATCCCCCTGCTGCGCCTCGTCCCGGAGGACTTCAGACTGAGTGGACAAGCTTTTTTCCAGATGCTTTTTTTTTTTTTTTTTTGTTTCAAACGAACCATTCATCCTGACAACAATGAGGTCATCCACTACCCTGGCCCTGCAAACAGGAATCCCTAAACAAAGTTGAGTTGGTTCATGTTTGGCTGCAGCTTTGTGTGTGTTCGCTGGTGTGTGAACTATTATGGAGGGACATGAATGAGAGTTTGTGAATCGGACACTGATGGCCCTCCACCTCCCTACAGATGACATCAGCTGAGAGCAGGAAGGCTTTGAAGCACGCCGCGCGGTCCTCTCAGTAGTTTCCAGTGCTACTGGAAACTACTGAGAGGACGTTCAGCTCTCTGAGGATTAACCACGGGAAAAAAAACACATCAAAATTTGTGTTTTGGGAAATTTCACCGAGGCACTATTTACCGTATGTTTCACCTACATGTACCAAATGCGGTAGGCACAAACAGAATGCCAAGACTTACAAAAAAGCCTCCTGCACCCATACCCTAAACCCAACGGGAAGTCAGCCATTTTGAATTTACTCTGCAATTTTTGGTGCAGTTTTTGCGATTTAAAGACGTCATGCTTTAACAAACTCCTACCAGAGAATTCATCAGATAAACATCATATTTGGTCAGTTTCATCTTAAGACCTTTGTGATGCTAAACTCTGACGCGTTTGAGTTTGAGTTGGACGGCCTGTCCGTGGCGTTGCAGCAAATTTTGATGATTTGCCATGAAAGAGGAAGTTGTTATAACTCAAATGTACATCATCCAATCTGCCCCAAACTTCCCATGTTTGATGACTGTCCCAAACTGAACGCATGCTCATATGAAGCTACAGTCACAGCGCCACCTATCGGAAACAGGAAGTAACCCATGACTTACTTTACATTTACATGACATTTTCATGGTCTGGTTAACACTTGATGAACAGGGACGTG
This sequence comes from Seriola dumerili, assembly GCF_002260705.1. Classification (NCBI taxonomy): domain Eukaryota; kingdom Metazoa; phylum Chordata; class Actinopteri; order Carangiformes; family Carangidae; genus Seriola; species Seriola dumerili. The sequence goes on along the minus strand of NW_019174604.1, from coordinate 1,102,260 downwards.
ATGCATGTTGGAGGATCCTCTTAACGCGGTTAGCTGCATCTTGATTTAATATTCTTATTTTCTTCTTTTACACCTCCAGAATCTCTCACAACTAAATCTATTTTATAATTTGCTTGATTCTTTTGAAAAAGAAAAAATCCTCTTGTCCTCTGAAGACACCAGCCATATTATTATTTATCAGTGGATCAGGGACAGTGCACAACGATCAACGTGACCGTAAACGCACCAGACACCAGTTTTTATCTGCGGCCCTGTTTTACCTCAGTGTGCTGTGGGAGAACGGCGCCCTCTACCTGCCGTGCTGAGCAACTCATCAGAGTCAAATCTGAGACATCTCGCCGTCATTTATTTACAGAGATATCGACACTTGATTTGTGATGATGTGTTGATGCTGAAACACTTTATGTGTCGCCCATAATTCACCTGGATGTCCTCATTGTCTCGCCACCTTTGTCCTATTAATAGCTCACCAGCAAGTTAAAGGTTAACTCCTGCAGGAAAACAGTGGAGCCGCCCCGTTGTCTGGTGACACATTAAAACCTTTCCAGGGGCGGGCATTTTACCCATAACCCCATGCTGCTGGCCTTGGCATTGGTGTGATAACAGTGTTTACCGCTGACGTCACGCCATGAGGAGATGACCTGTCATCACTGCGGCCGGTGGCCTAAGAAGCTGCCTGATGACAGTTTAGATAATGTTCAGTAATAAAACAACGCTCACGGCCTTCAGACCAAACGTTTCATTTTAAATGTTTGATTTAATCTTTCATTTAATAATTATTCTCCTCTAATTCTAAATTAATTCTAATTTAAACCAATTTTCTATCAAATCTGACTCAGAAATGTTTCTGTCCTGAAACCATGAAAACTGAGTTATCCAATCAGATTTTTCTTGTTTGTTGTCTCTAGGCAGAGAAAGGGTCAGCTGACTCGCTCACCGGTAAGGACATCACAACCAGGACAGAAGGCCTGAAACCCCCACACTGTTAGTTTAGAAAGTGGCAGGTGAATTAACCAATCACATTTTGATTTATAGTGGGCGGGGCCTAAAATCGTTGCCCTAGGCCCAAAGGCTTGAGGCCAGAGCTCACATCAACCTCCGAGGCTGAAACATGAAGCATCAACAGTGAAGAACCAGAAGCTGCAGTTCCTCTAACGACCACTAGAGTCTGGCTCCAACAGTGAGTCAGTCCCAGAGACTCCCATGTTAAAATGTCCAACCCCGAAGTTACTTTCCTCCTTCAACTGTACGACGGGTTTAATTCTCCAATATTATTTTAAACTGGTAAATTTTACACAAACCTTCATCAGTTTCCCTTTTAACATCTCATTTATTGCACTTTTAATTTTTCTAATGGCTGTATGAAGTCAAATTATAATATGAAATAAAAATCCCCAATGAAAGTTGATGAGTTTCTGTTTGTCGGACTAAAGGAAGACAACTTTAAGATTTATCAGCTAAATTTACCAAAAACATCCAAAGTAAAAAAATATAATACATCAATTTTTTAATTTAATTTTTAAAAACAATAATTTTAAATTTAAAAAAATTTAGCAAAAAAATAATCTATTTAAAATGTTTGACATATTTTTACATTGCTTACTCATGTTTCTATTTTTATTGTTTTATTTTTTATCGTTCATTTGTTTGCATGTGTTTGTTGTTGGTTTCGTTTTTTCGTCCTTGTGAAGCACTTTGTCATCTCTGATTTATAGATAAAGCTAAAATAAATATGAATAAACACCAGGTAAGTCTGAGGCGTCGTCATGATTCCTGGCAGAGGAAAGAGAAATTAAGGTTTTTCTCATCAAAGCCAAAAGACGATTGTCATTCGTCCGAGTCTGTGGTTCCTGAGTTTGAATAACTTCCGGATGAAATCACTTTCTGTAGTAGAAGACCTTCCTCAGGGTTTCCGGCTCGCTGAGCAGCTTCAGGTTCAGCTGTGACTCACTGAACTTCCAGCTCCTCTGCAGCAGGTTTTGTTCTGTGCCGCCTTCCGAGGAACAGATCATTCACATTGGTTCCTGGCTCCGTGCCCTCATTGTAGTGGAGACGGGGGAGGTTTGTCTTGGCGCAGCGAGCCGCTGCCAGAGCCGCTCAAACACTCCGCCTCCCGCCAGCCGGCTGCTGCTGTGCTGCAGGTCACACTGATCCTAACCTTTGACCTCTGACCGCCAAAATCTAATCAGTTCATCCTTGAGTCCAGGTGAATGTTTGTAGCAGATTTGAGGAAGTTCCCTCAAGGTGTTGCAGAGACATCGTGTCCATGAGAACGAGACGACCTGAAAACAACATGGCCGCCGCTCTGACTGTCGCCGACGCAGAGAAATAAAAACCCACCGTCTGACCCCGAGGAGGAGTAATGACTGGGACTAAATAACAGATGTTTTTTTAAATAAAATAAACGGTTTAATTCTCTGGAAGGTCAATGCTGATGAAAATATGAGGTGTGATGTAACGATGCTTCAGTGAAGTGACACTGGAAAACTGAGGAGAGACTCAGGTCGACGCTAATGTGGGAGTTTTATTTTGGTAAAGTTCACTCTCTCTCTCTCTCTCCCTCCAATCAGAGCACTGAGTCATGGGGTTGCACAATAGCCGAGCTGCGTAATCACATAACACCGGCTTATCTGTCTCGCCAAGGGCACCCAGTGTACTCTGACCCACTGTGTGTGTGTGTGTGTGTGTGTGTGTGTGTGTGTGTCTGTCGAAGGCTACCTTTGAGGACAAATTTCAGACTGAGGACCAGTTAATTGGGGACGTTTTGTCCAAATTGGGGACAAAAGCTGCGTCCCCAATTTGGAAAAATCTGATTTTCGGGTCAGTGGTTAAGGTCAGGGTAAAAGGAAATGAATGGAGGTCTATGTGAAGATACCTGTGTGTGTGTGTGTGTGTGTGTGTGTGTGCAGGGATAAGCTGAGTGCAGATCCCTGTGGGGGAAGTGACTGACAGATTGTGGACGAGCAGTAGAAACACAAACATGAGACTGAATCCTCTGATTCTTTGTGTTTGATGAAGTTTTCTTCACGGTTCATGATCCTGAATCTTCTGCAGGTTTAAACTGTGGACAGATGATTTAGAGTTTTAATCCTTCATATCTGACGTCACAGGTTCAGTTTTCTGTTGTTGACGTGTTGGATTAATGTTCAGAACCAGACACACGTCAGTTATCACAAACAATAGCAGATATTTCTGATACACACTAGAATTTCCCTTCTGCTCGTGGGTAAAACATAAAACATCTCTCAGGACGGAGGGTTAATTTGACCCAGTGACTAAGGAATAATATATACATGACATCATCAGATCTGCCAGCTTCTGAGTGCTGCTGCTCTGGCTTATGTACATGGAGCACACCTGGGCCCAGGTGAGTCTCATGCTGCTGATTGAGGTCTTCAATTGGTCTGCAGCCCTGAAGACAAGCACAGCAACAGCAACAGCAACAGCAAGGGGGGTGGGGGTGGGGGGGTGTGTGTGTGGTGAGGGGGGGTGGGGGGGGGGGTGAGGGGTGTGGGTGTGTGTGTGGGGGAAGAATTAAAAAAGATAAAAGAAAATGGTGAATGAAAAAGTTTGTGTCATTTCATTTATTCAGTAACTTCTGCAGCAGCTTGTTTAAATAAAGGTTAATTTGAATCAGTGTGTGTGTGTGTCACCTGTAGGAGGTCTCCCACCTGGAGGGACAATCTGTTACACTGGCAGGCACACACACACACACACACACACACACACACACACACACACACACACACACACACACACACACACACACACAGATCTGTTACATAAAGCACACTGTGCTCAGACTGTACAGTTTGTGTTGACACAGAGCTGCAGGCTGGAGACAGTCATCACAAGTTAGTGAGAGGACGCTCAATAAAACCCACTATTAACCCCCAACAACCTGGTTTCCACCATCAGTGTGTGTGTGTGTGTGTGTGTGTGTGTGTCCTGCAGGCTGTTGTCAGTGTGTTAGTGTGAATCCTCTCAGCCCAGTTTGTTTGGCTGAACTAGAATCAGATTCTTCTTCTGTTGCATCTTGTTGATGTTGTTGATCTTTTACTCTGAGTAACAACGTGAATGTCACAATATTAAATACTCCTTTTTTAAGTAAAAGGCCTGTATTCATAAAGAAGCTATTTGTTAGTTTGGCTATCGCTACATAGCTAACGTTAGCATTAATTGACAAGATTGTTGCGTTTACAAAAAAAGGGGTTATAAGACGTCCTCTGAGCAGCTGCTTCTTCGGGACAGATTGGACGATACAGTGACGAGACGGGTTGATGCGGGAAAAGGAGTAAAGTAAAGGAATGAAGTTTGATATTGAACTCGTAACATTTCTTACAGACTGGTAAATTAACAGCTGATAATGCTAACGTTAGCTATGTAGCAATAGCAAAACTTACAGATAGCCCCTTTAAATAAAGTACTAGTATTAGCAGCGACACAAACCTAAAGTATCAGAAGTAAACATTCTCATATGTGACAGAATGACACACTAGTATAAAGTTAAATCACTGGATTATTATTGTTACTTAAAGGTACAAGTTTTAGCTGCTGAGGTAGAGACAATTTTAACTGTGTTAGGGTTAGTTAGATAGATAGATAGATATCTCAAAAACATCTGGTTCCAAGTTCCATGAAATCCACTTTGGTGACACCTTCTCATCCTTTCATCAGGACAAACTGTCGAGAAAAAATATCAAAATGTAATTTCAGCATCACATTCCTGCTCCCTAGAGGATGAACCCTAGGGGTTTTGATGACTCTCTGAAGCCACGTCCAAGAACAAGAACAGAAATCATCGGTGACGTCAGTTTGTTTTGTAATTTTATAGTTCATAAAAGTTTGAAGTGTTCTGATATTTTATTTACAGGGAGGAGGCAGTGTTTTAGTGGGTTCAAAGGTTTATGAGCAGCACACACACGCACGCACGCACGCACACACACACACACACACACACACACACACGCACACAGAAATAACAGTATGCAAATAAACACTGCACAGATGAAGGAGGATGATGCTGGTGTTTCCATCCTGTCTGATTGTTCTGGGCAGAATCAAAAACACACCACATTCATAACATGAGCAGTAACACACACACACACACACACACACACACACACACACACACACACACACACACACATTTTTATGAGTTTCCCCTCCCAATCTGAAACAGACCAGAGTTCATAACAACACGACCAGACGAGTCTGAGTCTTTGTTTTCAAACATGTGGAGGAACAGAGGGGCGTGGCTTCTGAACAGTTAGCTGTTAGCCGCCGTGTCTCATCCCCAGGTTGTTGCTCTCGTCAGTGTCAGAGTCTCAGGGACGCTTCGATCTGTGATTGCATGTTTTTGAAACTTATTGCTGGGCTGCAGCTTCACTCTTTCATTCCTGAGCGAAGTGTAGCGTGTAGTGTTTCTGCTTTACAGCACCGTGCTGGACAGGACGGGTCACATGACTCTGCAGTAGTCACCACACGACTGCGTTTTCATTTTAAACGAAAATGATCTCTGTCCAGACTAACACACCTGAAAACATACACATACATGAGCATTCACCTGCACTGAGCATGTGCGAGCCAGTGTAAACAGGAAGTAGATTGTATTAAAACAGAGAATGTAAGTGAACAACAGATGCAAAGACAACAAGGTCAATAACACTGTCATTCATTATCATGTTGTTTTCTCCACTGGTAGTCCAGGCTGATGACAGCCAATCAAGAGAGACTGTGGCTGTGACCTCATCGTTTACAAAGGTCTCAGTTTCTGTCCAGACGACAACACAACCCCAGAGTCTTCAGAATAAAACACAACCCCAGAGTCTTCAGAATAAAACGAGGTGAGCAGAATTTTGAAAAGTCTTCATTTATGGCTCGAGAACTCTGGAGTCGTGTTGACGTTACTTGCACCTCTGACTCGACCAGCAGTTCTTCTACTTTCACAACATATTTCCGTGTTTTTTCTGAGCTGCTCTCTCGTCTCTTTTCTCTCATCAGTGAATCTGTGACACTCGAGCTCAGATCAGAAGCGAAACCTTCATGATCCTGTTGGATCAGATGAGTCTTCAGACGCCCTCTCACTCCGCCGCCTTCAGGGATGTTTACTGTCTCCAGACCATCCAGGAGAAACTCCCTCTAATGTTCCATCCTCCATCTCTCGCCTGACGCTCGCCATCTTTGAACTTGTGGCGAGCTCGGCGTTTGATGTCAAGCGGTCTGGCAGGAGCCTGAACCCATGGTTTGGTTGAGGTTTGTCGGGACGTTACGTAAGGCGGGGGGGCCTCGGTTACATCATGGTTGAACTTTGCCGTGTGGCGCTGAGGTTATTTTTGGCAAAGTGGCATTCTGCACCTGAATTGAGAGGGACTGGCGCCGCACTCAGGAAGAAGAAAAAGAAGGAGGAGGGAGGGGGTGAGGTGAGGTGACAGGAACAGTGAGGCTGTTAAAGACTCCATGGAAGTTAAACGCTCCCCAGCTGATGAGTTTAGCAGTTTGTCCCTGTAGACGCCGTCGGAAAGAGTGAAAAGTCGAGTCTCCTCTGGAGCTGCTGTGACGGCTTTCACAGATTATCTTTTTCTTTTTTTTCATCAGTCTGTCGGGCTTCGTCTCCTGCCTCTTAAATCGTCTGCGGTCTGGAAACATTTTCCTGATGAGAGGAGCTGGCGAGGCTCCAAGCTGCTGGACGGCCTTGCTCTCCGCCATCACCGTCGTCATGTGGGCTCGGTAACGAGGCCGGTTCCCAGGCGCGGATCTCCTCCCATCTGCTTTTTAAGCTTTCCTCTTTTTTTTAAACATTTCTTTCTTCCAGGGAAATTCCGATCATTTCCCTCTGGAGGCCGGAGCTGCCCCCCCACCCCCCTCCCCCACCGCCCCCCTCCCCCACCGCCCCCCTCCCCCTCCCCACAGCTCGCTTTATTATGGAATATGCAGGTTTGACTCAAAGCCCCGTCTTCCCTGTTTGACCCCCACCCCCCTCCAAAACTGGCAACCCCCCTCTCCTACACACACACACACACACACACACACACACACACAGAATCCCCATCATGGCTGCAGATGTGGCACATCTGGCTCCAGGGGTGAGTCATTATTCTTGGCTCGCTCTGATGTTCTGCTCCCCCCTATCTCTCTCGCTCTCTCTCTCTCGCTCTCTCTCCCTTTTCTCTTTCTCTCTCTGCCGCCATGGCAACTGATGAATGTTTGGCAGGAAGCCCTTGGCTCAGAGCCGGGCCGAACGAGTAAGAAGTGTGGTGCTCAGGGAGAGAGAGAGAGAGGGGGTTGTGTGTGTGTGTGTGTGTGTGTGTGTGTGTGACAGAGTGAGAGACCAGGAGTTAAAGTATATGAACAAAAAAAGAGAGAGGGGTGAGCAAGGTGAGGTGGGCGGGGCTTCAAGTCTGGCGAGGGTCCAGTCCGACCATAAAGTCTGAATCGAGGCCTCTGGCAGAACAAAGCTGTGTGCGACACCACCGCCGCCGCCACCGCTCCCGCTTGGCATCCGCTCCATTTTCCCAGCAGCCCTTGCCTTGGCAGCTGGCCGACCTTTCCCTGCAGGCCTGCAAAGAGGATTAGGACAGAGGGGGAGGGAAGGGGGAGGGAAGGGGGGGTGGACGGAGGGGAAAAAAAAGAGAGCCTTGTTGTTTTTCTCTTGTCTCTTCACTTCGCCCTTGGTGACATCACCACCGCTCCAGTTCCAGATGCGTGGCGTCCAAAAGTGATTTTCCCTGGGTTTATTTGACTTGGCCATCCATTTTATAAACGCCGCCGTCGGGCGCTGTATCTCTGGGTGTTGGGGGGGAAATCTAACTATTAGATTTCCACACATTCATCGTCCCCAGAGGACGAATCCACCTGACTGGACTGTTTAAATGTGGACCTGATGATGGCGCCAGAGGATCGTTACGGTTCATCCTGAGGGGAACATGAACGTCTGAAACAAATTTCGTGGCAAGTCATCCAATAATTCAAGACCAACCTCAGTGTGACGCTAAAGAGAAAAGTCCCCATCATCAGTGGTTCATCCTCTGGGGACCATTAATGTCAGACTTTATGGTTATTCATCCTGTATTTGCAGAGATATTTAACTCTTTGCCATCCCCCCTACATTTCCTTTAAAAGATTCATCTTTTCTTCTCATTTTTCTTTTTTTCCGTCGTTATCTTTTATGTAGCTAGGCAGTTAGCTAGCTACAGAGATGCTACAGAGATGACTCTGATTGGTGGATTCTCAGAAGCAGTCATCAGCGAGCGCAGCAGCAGACCTGTTCAAAGCGCAGCTCATGTCTGGAACCACGATGAAGCTTTCAGCCTTCGTCATCCAATCACCTTCAGTTCCCAGCACGTATTGATCGGCTGCATTTGTTGAGGTCTATCAATAGACCAGCGAGTCACTTCCTGACTGTATCTGGACAGAGATGTGTTTCCAGACGGAGGCCTGGCACTCTGACTGTGCAGCAGCTTCCAGCATGTAAATGAGATGGAGATGTGTTTGCTCAAATGGTAAACGGACTGCTGTTGGTCCTGCGCCAACAGTCCTGCAGCTGGAGGACAAGAAGAAGAAGAAAAAGAAGAAAAAGAAGAAGAAGAAAGCAACAGCAGCGTCTCAGTAAACAGGAAGTAGTTCATTACTGGTTATATCCTGACAAGAAAGTAACGTGGCGATAAGTGAGGAGATTAAAGTGCATTGCCCAGCCTCTGTTTACCATCCACAGACAGGAGGAAACACAACACATCTGCTGTGGTGGGGGGGGGGGGGGGGGGGGGGGGGGGGGTGTTACCCAGAAGTCCCTGCAGTGGCAGCACTGCACTACACTAGAGCCTGGAGGAGAGTTTAGCACTGACTGTCAGAGCGGGAACCTCACGAACCGGACAGACAACTCACGAAATGTAATTTATTTGTTCTGGAAAAACAGGAACAGTTCATCACAACAACCAAACAACTAAATTCAAAATGTACAATTTGTTCCAGAGGAAAGGTCATGAGCTTAGCCTGGCCTGTTAGCTTAGCTTCTCCTCTGAATGGATGTTTCCAATGTGGCTTCATTTGCTCGACAAATCATTCAGAACACAAACTACTTGTGTTCATTCACCTGCTGCTTAATGCTAAGCTAACTACAACCTGCTACATCTTGGTGTGGTCTGATGTCACTGAGCTGGATGTTTGTATGATGCTGCTTCATATTCTGATCAAACAGTTCATAAAGTCAAACATGTGGTCATGTGATCATAGTCAAATGATGTGTGTAAACTTGTCACCGTAGCAACAGTGGTTACATCACCTTAGAAAACAAACAGCACTACACTTGTGGGAACAGGATGTGAATTCCTCCTTACCAACAATCAATTAATCAAACAATCAAACAATCAATCAATCAATCACCTAAAATCTGTTTTCTAGAAGTTCTCTGAATGTGGAAAATATAAAGTAAATTAAAGTATAAACTTTGTGTGGATGTCTTCCATCTCTCCCATTAGACTTTCCAGATGTTGCCATGGTTACATGAGCAGAGGTTCTTTGTTACAGCAGCTGTCAGAGTCCAGATGTGGGGATGCTTTCTCATCGTCTCCGGTGGAGCTTCTGGAGTAGGGCTGTCCCAAGCGATTATTCTTTAAACGATTAATCTAGCGATTATTTTTTCAATTATTCGACTAATCTAACGATTATTTTTTTTATTAACCTAACAGTAATTTTATTGCAATTATTTTCCAGTTAGTCATTTAATATAACAATTTGCCCTGTCCAACACACACACACACAAATGAAGACGCACTTTGCAGAGTCTGCAGACTACCGCACTGTTGGTGTCAAGATTAAAGTATTCCCAAACTCTGGAGGACCGTGTGCGAGCCTTTTTGCCGCGTGTTGCTCCACACGCTCCGTCGTACTGCTGGTAGACGCCGCCATGTTGTTCAAATAGATTACACAGACGCAAATCATTCACGTAGTCAATGACTTCAATTACGTCACCGCGTTGTCCCAGTCCTTGCGCTGCGCTTGTATCCGGGTAAACTAAAGACGATGGATATAAACGGTCCCATTAGAAAGTTCCGGTTTTGTTCTATGAACATTTACCCTGTGTGGTTTTACACGACGCGTCGACACGAAAATTCCACGTCGAATAATTTTATAATCGACAACGTTGATTACGTCGGATAATCGTCCCAGCCCTATTCTGGAGTCTGTTGGGGCCCCGTCCAATCAGCGCTCGTCGCAATAAAGTGATAAAGAATCTGACACAAACGAAAAATGTACGAAATCTAAACATTTATTAATTCCAGATTTTTTTTTTATTATTAAAATTGAAAATACTTAAATTCCAAATGTTCACTTTAGTAGAATTTTCAAATTTATTATTTTTTTTAATTTTAAAATGTTGCAAGGTTTTGTGTTCTATGTCAGAATTCATGACATCACAGATGTTTTTGACACACGTACATGTTCATATATGTTATAACCTTACAGTGGTGCATGTCTGCAACACATGGTGACGTGTTCGAGGCTCGTACAGAGGTGGTTTCAGGACACTCCCTCCCCGCTGCAGCGTGCGACCAGCAGCCTCTTAATAATTGAACAAACGGCTTTGTAGTGTTTCCTTTGATGTGTTAAAATGGGCTTAATTTTTAAACAGAGCGTTTCGTAAATTAATCACCATACACAGAACGTCGGCTTTGATGATGTGGAACAGATGATGCATTCAGGGCAATAAAAATAAAACACTTTTCCGTTTTATCTCGCCTCAATCGGATGCAACTGCCAGTAGTCCAAATAATTAGGATTCTGGCCTCAGATTCAAATAGAGAAACAGATTCACCTCTGCAGTCCCAGTGGGATCGACTCTAAACACCACATTTAATGAAAAGCCGTTTGAAACGGTCGTTACAAGCGTTTGGTGACTAATGATGATGGTGCAGACTGAGCTCGGTTTCGACCTTGTCAGTGAATCTCCATCAGTCCACAGTTGGAAATACTCACTGTGTTATCTCCACATCAGCAGATTAATACTCTGTTTCACTGTGAGTCCATCAACAAGCTCATGCTCCTCAGAGGATGAACCCTAATCATTTCTCCTGTAGCGCCACCTTCAGGACAAAACCTTCACTCTTCACAAGAAATACCAACACCTGATGGACAAGTTGCTCCTGATCACATTCACACTGACTTGTGCTGCATTCATGTGCTCCTCGGACATTCCTGTTTCCTCAGTCGTTCTTCCGACTTTGATGTTTTGAAGTCAGAATGTGGAAACATGAGCCTCTCTTCTGATTGGCTGACTGTTTTCTGAGTGAGCCAATAAAAATATAGCAGATTTCAGGTAAAAACACTCAGAGAAAGGTTTGGATGGTGGGTCCAGGTGGGCGGGGCTTGGTGACTGCTTTGTTGTGACATCACAAAGTTCCAGAAGTCCTGACGGCTGGTTTTAAGGCTCAGTTTCTGAATACAGGCTGTGTGCATTTCTCTGTGGACTGAGGCTTTGATACTTTCACAGTATTAATATAGAAGCTAGAGCTGATCTATAATCACACTACACATGGACACAGACCTTTACACTGGAGGAGCTTTAAGCGTTCCCTTCATTGGACAAAAGTACACAGATATCAGTCAGTGGTCGTCTGATGTCCCACACAATTGTCCTGTTTCAGAAGGACGTAGGTCACGTGAAGAACATGAGACCTTTAACTCTGCTGCCGTGATCAGAAACTGGATCACATGTTTACAGATCTGAGGAGGTGTCAGGTCACCAGGAGGACTCAGTACTGCTGCTGATGAAGGAGCTGGAGACACTTTTGGTCTCAGTGGCTGTAAACAGTTAACAGTCCTGGACGCTCCGGTTTGACCTCAGTGCCCCCCCCCACCCCCCCAGCTCGGCCTTTTCCTGAGCTGATTTCCCATCGTGCAGACTTCCTCCCTCATGTGAAACTGCTAAGCTGAATAAACTGACTGGGTCGACCCCCGTGGCCACGAGGCCAAGTCTGCAAATCTCCCATCTGAGTGGCCCATGGGGAGGGGAGGGGGGAGGCTATTTAAAGACCCCGCTGATCAGGCAAAACACTCTCTGCTCACTCTGCTTCATTAGCTTGTCCCACATCCAGATCCTGTGACCGGTTTGATACCTGACCGTCCCCGAGGCGCAGGAATGTTTTGTTATGTGTGATCAGCTCACAGAGAGGGGTTTTAAACCTTTTTAAAGGTCTCAGTCTCTCACAGGGAGGGGGGGGGCCGGCCGAGACCAGGACCCTCTGTGGCTTCCACTGTTCCTGACCGTCCAGAGGAAACTATAATTACCCACACTTCTCCGTTTTCCCTCCTTTTCCTGATTAGGTTTGAAAGCTCCGTTAATAAAAATAAAAACAGGAGTTCTGTCAGTGACGTTGTTGGACAGAGTTCAAACATAAATCTATTTGAATTATTCAAATATTGTGAGCAGCTGCTGCACCTGTTGCATCATGGTCCTTATGCAAGAATCACAGTTCACCTTTAAGAGGATATATTAAAATTTGTAAAATTTGTAAAAATATCAATATATGTACAATTATTACATTTGCTTATGGAAAATCATATCGCCTCAGTGTTAACCATTTGTGGCTCATATTTTCTTTGTAAAACAAGTTTTTTACTCATATTTATCGAGTATAATCATCTTTTCAGCCTCAGTCTGTTTTAGTCTCCTCCATTTTAGGAGTTTGAATAAATAATGTAAGAATCCTGCTCAAAAAGGAAACACAGGTTTGTAATTTACAGTTTTATTTCAGTGGCATTAAAATAATTATTTCCCACCTAAAAAGTTTTTCAAGAAATGAGATGTTGGTGCAAACATGAAAGTGAAATTCTACAATCTGAACTCAACATGGTAAAATCACACGTATCATGTTTGTGTTTGTGTGTGTGCGTGTGTGTGTGTGTGTGTGTGTGTGTGTGTGTGTGTTTCAGTGCTAAGTGAATGATGTGGGAAATGTCGTCCATGCTGTCAGTTCATGTTTGTGTTTCCATTTGGGAAATGATCACATGATGGATCCCCCCTCCTCCTCCACGCTGTGGGAAGCAGCCACAGGAGATTTACAGGGGGATGGTGATGGTGGTGGTGATGGGGGGGGGGGGTTAAATCTGCAGGTAGGTCTAGAGGTTCATTAGGAGAAAGGCTGATGAAATCCTGATTTGGACACTCAGATATCGATCCCATAACAGTGAGAAAAATATTCAGAAAGTAATTTAATCCAAACATGATGTTCAGTGAAATTAAAATAAATTGATGCGACTGCTGGTGAAATTTAAATATTCTTCTCATTCAATTGTATTTTTATGATATATTTAACACACAGGGAAATTATGTCTGAGGTTTATATTCAATGCAATATTATGACACAATGCATCACATGATCTGCAGTTCCTCCTGTGGCCACTATGTGAAGAACACAGCACCGACAACAGTCGGTGGTCATGGTCTGTAGTTGGTGTGAAGACGTATATTGAACTGCATTAGTTACTAACCAAGGGACATTGACATTGTGAGGTCGTCACAATGTTGACCTTTGACCTTTGACAACCTAAATCAAATCATTAAACCAGACCAGTGTCAGCTCGACGGTCAGACTGGGAAATAAATTCAGCCTTGGACTGATCCACTGGGACCGGCCGCACAAATGACACTGATGGAGCCAGTAATAACCCTCATGGGTTAAAAACTTTATGTATGTTTTAATGGTCCATTGGCCGACCAGGATCTGATCCGTTAGTCCTCAGTCCAGTCATCTCACCTATGGGCGGAGCCTGTGTTTTTATAAACACTGGGGGGAGCAACAGTTCAACAGGAGGGACTCACATGCACTAACATGCACTCGCTACCAGACCAGCTACCAAAGCAAAGACCAGAGAAACTCAGATTACATCACACACAGAGGGGGTGTGGATTCGTTCTCTGCTCAGGACGCCATTACTCCACAATATCTTTGCTGCTGTATTAATATTTTAAAATCTAATTCAAAGAATCTTCAATATGTTTGATGATTGTTTAGGGAACTGAAATGAAGGCTTTTATAGACCTGCAGACTTCCTGTTCATCACCAGACTCAATGTAAAATCTACTGAATTTGTCCGTATGATAGTTTCTGTGTTTGAGGAGAAGAGATTTAAACTGAAACGCGACCTCTCTGTGACCCCGCTGTCTTTCACCTCCATCTTGTCATCCTCTCCTTCTGTAGATTTGCCTAAACGCAGCTCGTCTCTGAATCCTGTCCAGGATGCAAACAGCTCGCTGCTCCGGCACATTTGCCTGCAGCGTCTGAGCGAGGCCACGCTGGAAAAACAGGACGCATTGTTCACCACGCCCGCCTCCTCCCTCTCACTTCCTTTCTCTCTCTCTTTCCATCAGCTGACTGGGCGAGCGAGGGCATGGCCATACCCTGACGCCGTGAAGCCTGACGGGAGACGGGCCGGCAGCAGCGGAGCAGTGATACAGGCTGTGAGTAAGAGATGATGCTGCTGACTCACTGCTGGCCAGACACCAACATGATCACACATCTATCTGTTGTTGCTTCCCTGAATTCCTCGAGTCCTCACTGTGACCTTTACTTTACCATGATTTTCATTACAAATAGATCAAAATACACAAAACATAGAAAGATAAATAAAAGATTTCCTCCACTGAAGAAGAAACCAGGTTTTCATCTAAAAAGGCCTCAGACACAGAAAGAGACGAGACCAGAGCTCAGGTGGACTGGACTGAGGACTACAGCTCAGATCCTAGTCGGCCAGTGGACCATCAAAACATCCATAAAGTTTTTAAAGTCTTTACAGGCTCCATCAGTGTCAACGGTGTGACCAGTCCCAGTGGATCAGTCCAAGGCTGAATTTCTTTCCCAGTCCGATCGTGGAGCTGACACTGGTCTGGTGTACTGGGAGGAGAACCCTACGAGCTGCTAAAGGCTCCAGCAGGACTCAGAACTGGTTTTTATGCCTCTGTGCTGGCGACAGTCAGAGCCGCCGTTTTGTTTTCAGGTTTTCTGTCTGTCTCATTCTCGTGGACATGATATCTCAGTAACACCTTGAGGGAACTTCTTCAATTTTGGCAAAAATTTCCACCTGGACTCGAAGACAAACTGATCTGATTTTGGTGGTCAAAGGTCAAAGGTCAAGGATAGTGTGACCTCATAAGTCACTTTTTGGCCATAACTCAAAATTCACACTGATGGTTCATATTTTATGACTCTGGATAAACAGGGATGTAACCTGAAACTAGTCCAAGTTTTTTTCTGTTCTGTTTTTTCTGATCCAGACAGTCCTCAGCAGGAGTCTATTGTATTTTTAAGGACAACCAGCTGAGCAAATAGACAGACTATCGTTTTTGCAGTATACCATCTAAATCTTTCATCCAACAGGCTTCTTCAGTTCAGAGGTCTGAGGATCCAGAACTGAAGATGCCTCTTGGATGAGAGATGAAACGTCTTCATGTATCTGCAGCCAAGTCCAGATGCCCCTCGATCCAACTGAAATCTGCCAGTTCACAGAAATTATTTCAACCAGTTTCCAAATGAAATCAGCTTCTTTGAAGACATGATCATCTTGATACAAGAAAGAGCCGGAGACATGGTTTATGTTTTCTGTCTTCGCTGTGCTTGAATCATGAAAAATGAAACAGTTTTAAACATGTTTAAATATTCTCTCTGCACTGTTGTTCTTTGGTTTTTTTTGGGGACTCAGTTTCAGAGAGAAAAGACTTGGAAAAGACGAAATGCAGCTGCGCAAAAAAGACAAAAATGGGATTAAAATAAAAACAACTTGAAGAGCACAGACATGCGGCAATGTCAAACAGCATACACCAGACTTCACAGAAAAAAATTCTAATTCACTGTTAATGATCTGGATCTTCAACAAAATTTAATGGGTTCTTCTCTGGACCAGGTCCCAACCCTCCACCAAGTTCAGTGCAAATCGACTCAGAATTTTTTTGTGCTATCCTGCTCACAAATAAACAAACAGACAGAACCTCGTGACAGAGTTAAAGAAAAAACAAAATTATCTAATAGTTAAAGGTACAATAAAACAAGCGCAGGTAAGCGAATTAGAATAAAATCCACAGTCATACCACCATGACAGGCTTGTACTGTGAGATTCTCAGAGTTCAGACCGTCAGAGTGGGCCCTGAACGCAGCGGGAGAGCAGAGAGAGGTGGTTTCATGTTGAGTGTGGAGGTTTGTCCTCAGCTCAGCAGCAGTCTGAATGAAGGGAGGGGAGCTTCACAGTTTGCCTAGCAACAACAGCTGAATTCTGTGATTGGCTGTTGGGCTCGTGACGTCATGTGTGCCTAGTGCTGGGACTGGAATGCAAAAGAGGATTTAGCAACAGAGCTTCAGCACTTGTTGCTTCCATTCTGCAGAGAGTTCCTGTTTCACATCCTGGTATAACATTTTCACATGCTGCAATAAAATATTGTAGGTTCACTCTGACACGTGCTCCTGGTGTGGAGCAAGAAAACGTGTGATTAAAAATAAAAAGTCAGAAAAAATAATCTATAATATAAATAATTCATCTCCCAGAGTGAAGCCTGAGGCTGCAGCACTTGTTGAACCCCTGAAGGGACCTGAGCTCCGGCTGTCAGCTGGACTCCCTGCTCAGGGGTCCCTGCAGGCAGAGAGGAGGAGAGGGAAAGGAGAGCTCTCACTTCGCCTGCAATTCCAGGGCCCACATAGTAGATATCTTCTAATAAAGCATGCCAGGGTTATTTCGACCAAATTATATTAATGACTACAATTTATTCCCTAGATATCAAGGCTTCATGTTCTTATAAGTTCTCCATTTTCTAGTCTTGTCTACAAATGTTTGTTGGTGCTTGTTTTAATACATTTTCAACACGGTGGTGACAAACTGGCTGTAAAACCACCATAACTGGCTTTCATACCTAAATAAGATCCAAAATTAACACTGACACAGTTCAGCTCATTTGGCTAATGTTAGCTCGTACACCATGGGACAACAGTTCCAAACAGCAGTAACCGCTAATCTGTTAACACTGATGCTAGCTGCTTTGCTAAATGTCCTTGTTGGTCAGTTAGGAGGCTGGCAAAGACTTGTTACTGTTTGTTTGCAACTTTTAAATTTGTTTACATTTTGTTATTGCAATTTTATGTGAAGCACTTTGAGCTGCATCTCATTTATGAAATGTGCTTATATCAATCAAGTTATTATCATATTATTATTATCATCATCAAATTAGTTTTAATTTAATTTAATCATACTTTAAATTATATAATCACAAATTAAATTTATATATTTAAAATTTACAGTTTCTTAATTTCAGTATTTTTGTTCCTATTTACTTCTTTTATTAAACCATTTAACAGATTTTTATTATTGGTTGTAAAGGTGCCACAGTTATAACGACATTAAGTTTTTTTTTTATCTGACAGGATGTTGTTCAGTCCTCCTGCTGATGGCAGAAGCATGTGAAGCGGAGTGAGGCCTCTCCCTTCCACACACACAGACGATCTTCGTGCGTTAGCTCTGTGGATGAAGATAGGGGCACGGTGAGCATGCGCCCGAGGGGTCGTCGAAGAATCCAGTGAAGAGAGCCCCGGAGCACGAGCCGAGTGTCGGCGCTGACGTCACGATCCTACATTGAGAGCTCGAGCTGAGTTGTAAGCGCGAGCTTAGACGGAGGCGCGCCGAGGCAACGGACACAACGACGATGAACACCGGTCGGTGCGACTCTGCCGCTTTCTGACGGAAAATACAACCGTGTTTTTACTCTTTTTGTGGGTTATTTCTTCCTTCCAGCGACGTAAACAAGCCGACGGACATTTTGGAGAGTTGTACGTTCTCTTTGGGGAAACAACATGTCCTCCGCGGCGGTTGCTGCCTCCAGAAGGCAGTCCTGCTATCTGTGCGACTTGCCCCGCATGCCGTGGGCGATGATCTGGGATTTTACCGAGGCCGTGTGCCGCGGATGTGTCAACTACGAGGGGGCCGACCGGATTGAATTTGTTATCGAGACTGCCAGGCAGCTTAAGAGAGCACACGGCTTCCAGGACGGCCGCTCTCCGGGTCCGGGAAAGCCCCAGCACGCCGGGAAGGAGATCAACCACTCTGCTGGAGACCCGGGCTCCCGTCCGCCGCAGCCTCTGGACCGCTACCCGCTGTCTGACCGGCCGCCCCGGCTGGGACCGGAGTACCAGGCGGGCAGGCAGGCGAACGGCCTCCCGGTGCCGAACGGATTTCCAAAACCCGACGAGCCCCCGGAGCTGAACCGCCAAAGCCCCAACCCCCGCAGGACTAGCACGGTTCCTCCCAACCTAGTGCCTTTGGTGAACGGCGGCATACCTACCGTGCATCCGCTCAACGGCCGCCCGGCTCAGATGGGTCTGCCCGGGGCTCTGGTCGCACCGGGCCCCGGGGAACACGGCAAGCGTCCGGAGGAGCTGAAAGACAAACACAGGCCGGATAGCCTGTCGGACATGTCGGACAGCCACAAGGAGTGGATGGGCAAAGGCAAAACAGTGCGGGACATGATGGCGCTGCACACGTTCGACAGCAGGTTTAAAAAGGACCACGCCGCCATGCAGAGGGTGATGGGATATGAAACCGGTGCCACTTCCTCAAAGACAGGTACGACAACTTCTGGTTTTCCCAGCACTGGAATGTTTTCAACAGGCGCTATGAAAACAGGAAATGAAATAATGTGTCAGCGTGTTTTAGTGACGGCGCTCGGACCGACGGGCTCGGTGATGCCACGCTGCTGAAACGCACCCGTTCACCTCTGAGCAGCGGGGGCTTGGCAGAAAACAGCAGCGACATAAAAGACGCTTTATTGGCTCAGTGTGTTGAGAAATTTCCTGTCTGTCAGTATTCACTCGGGAGCATGCTGGAGAGTGCGTAGTGTTTGTGTGTAGTGTCGTGGTTGTGTTAACCCTCCCTCTTCCTCTTCCTCTTCCTCTTCCTCTTCCTCTGCCACAGACAGGGGGAAGCACCCGCGGAGCATGAAGAGGAAGGCCTCCCCCGAGCCAGACGGCGAAGGCAGCGCCCCCAAGATGAACGGCGGCGAGGGCCAGCCGTGGCTCCCCTCGCCCTCCGAGGTCCTGAAGATGCCCCCGGCTGCCCTGCCAGGCTTCTCGGCAGCTCCCCCCTCCACCATCTCCCCCCACTCCCGCACCACACCCCCTGAGGCCGCCACGGCGCAGAACGGTCAGTCCCCCATGGCGGCGCTCATCCTCGCCACTGACAACGCAGGCGGCACGGGCTCACCAAAGGATGCCAACCAGGTACACTCCACCACGGCAGGCGCGCGGCGGAATAGCGGCAGCCCGCTGTCGCCGTCCTCGGCCTCTCAGAGGAGGCTGGCCCAGAGGGAGGGACCGGTGAGCTCCAACCCCTCTGCTCCACACGCGCCCGGCGGCATGGACCCCCACGCGCCGCCGCCGCAGAGCATTCCAGACTCTTCCGTGCCGCCCGGCAGCGTGCCGCTGTGCTGCACCCTGTGCCACGAGCGGCTGGAGGACACGCACTTTGTCCAGTGCCCGTCGGTGCCCTCACACAAGTTCTGCTTCCCCTGCTCCCGGGAGAGCATCAAGCAGCAGGGCGCCACCGGGGAGGTGTACTGCCCCAGCGGCGAGCGGTGCCCGCTGGTCGGCTCCAACGTGCCCTGGGCCTTCATGCAAGGGGAAATAGCCACCATCTTGGCCGGGGACATAAAGGTAAAAAAGGAGAGGGACCCTTAAAATGTTCACCAGCTGTTTTTTTCTTGGAACATTTTTCCTTTTGTAATCCGACTACGGCAACTGCAGCAGGACAAAAACACCCAAATATAAATCATCCAGCACGCCCCAGAGAAACTGACAGACATGTACATATTGGACACAAGGGAAGTGTACACTTCGTAAACATGGCTGTATAATTTTTTGATTTTTCTTTTTCAATACATTGTGTTTCTATATTTTTGAAGATAAGAAGGTATGTACTCCTCATAACAGACTCCCCATCATCACACTTGTTTCTTTTCAGTCTCGGTGTACTTTAGGTCTGGAGACAGTCCCTGTCAAACATAGAATGTGACTAATCTGAGCACTTGGCAAAAAATTAATAAAAAAAAAACAACAAAAAACTAAGAAAATGCTTCTAGCTGTACATGTATGCACTTGTTTAAGAAAAAACTTGCCAAATACAGTTTCAGACCTTGTAATAATACCTCCAGTGTCTCTGTGGTTTGCTTATTTTCCACAATCAGCGAGCCAGGAGTTGGTCGGAGAGTCATGGTCTGATTGTGAATCAGTCATGATGCAATACCTTCCAACAGGAAAAAACCGGCTTCCAGGGAAGAGTGGGTGGAAGAGAAGTCAAGGAGAGAGAGGGAGGGAGGGAGGGGGTGAAGGCCGGGGTAGAAGTGTGTTGCATAAACATTTTGTACAGTAAATTACACGTAGGCGGACCGAGGTCGCTCTCTGCCGGGCCTCGTGTCCTGCGGCGGGGAGATACGGAGGGGCTAAAAATAGCCATGCGTGCCCTTGCTTGTGTCTCACCCCCCCCCCCCCCCGACAATACGTTTCTTCACTGTTGACTCTTCTTCTTTCCCTCGTGTTGCTCACCACCAACACATGGACCTGACATGTCCCGGCTGCTGGATGAATCCGCGCCCCGGCTCCAGTGAAAACACACCGGGGGACGTGAGGTCACGAGCGGCGGGACTCTTTGTTGCGTCGCCGGTTTTTTTTACCACAAAACCGAATCCAAACCAGCTTCATGAGACAAAACGGTTCCTGTCAGAGAGGATTTAAATGAGACGTGAATCTCGTTTATTTGATTTTTAATTTTTTTTAAAATTTTTTGCTAAAGCAGCACATATTTGCCACACCTGTGCTTTTATTTTGAAGGTGATATTCTACATAAAAATGTGGATATTTTTCTTTCCGGCTGATTATTATTATTTTTTTTTAACTTGAAGAAAAATAACACGGAGTACAGACGGGCCTCTCCGCCAGAGTATGGGGGGGGGTATATAAATGCCTTGCTCAGAGGTCACGTGCACCTCAGTGGAATTCCTGAGTCACGCCCCCCGCCCCCCCTTCCTCTCTTCTTCGTCTCTCTCCCTCCGCCCCCACCCGCCCCCGCCCGCGCCGCCCCCCGCTGCAATAACACGCCTTCCACTGTTCAAGGTTGATCACACAGAGAGCGGATGAATGGGGGCCTGTGTGTGTGTGTTTATACCGGGGCCCCCGTCGCTTTCAGCCGCCATTCAGAGCAGCAGCGGCGGCCCAGGAGGAGAAACATTAACCCCTTCCAGGTTCAGCTCGCATAAATAAAATACACTGATTTTGCTTTTAAACCTCAGTTTGCACATTTGCAAACATCTGGCATGAGAAGCTGGAGGAAGGATTTTCTTTTTCCTCCAGTTTTATTGGCTCATTTCTTGATACCTGAGCTTTGGAGATATAATCAGGATTTAACCCCCCTTTTTTTTTCTTCTTCCTGTTAATCCTCTTTCAAACATCACCTGGTTCCAGCCTCTCACCTGAAACATCACCCAGCAGTTTAAACCATTTTCCCGACAGGCAGATGAATCAACAGTGAAAATAATGTCTAGTTGCGTTTCCAAACCGCTGGATGCGTCAGAGTCCTCCAGTGTCGCCGGGTTGAATCAGTCCAGGTCAGCAGACAACAGGTCAGCTGTGCTGTGGATTATGTAATGTGTGTGTTTTTTTTTTTTCACTGATGAAATTCCTCTGACGTTCTTTCTGTGTTTGATGTGAAAGATCCTTCTTCAGTGTGAGTCACTGAGACTTTCAAACCGATACTTTAGTTCAGTGACCTTTCACCTCAACAATGTTGGCGGCTCGACTCCAACCCCGTAACAATATGGAGGCTAAATAATGTCTTATGGAGCACTTCTTATTTTACTGGTAACGATGGAACGTTCAGTTTACCACCACCTGTCTCTTTTCTCTCTTTCCTTTTTAACTCTTCCTCTTGTTGACCAGATGTCCGTGTACATTCTCCAGTTGTTGCCATGGATGCAAACTTTAAGCGCACAATCAGACGGAGAGCAAACGAGTGTCAGAGTGACGGGCTTTAATACGACAACATTTCAAATGTTTTAAAAACAATTTAACAACATTTATATTTTTATTTTCTTATGTCCACATGTTGGACACGACTGCTTTAGTCAAACTAAATGAAATATCTTCTTGTGAATTAAATACAGAACAAGAAGCAACATCATCAGTTAGAAGTTCTCTTAAATGAAAAGTGATGGGCTAAAACCTTGAAGCTCCTCCAGTGTAAAGGTCTGTGTCCATGTGTAGTGTGATTATAGATCAGCTCTAGCTTCTATATTAATACTGTGAAAGTATCAAAGCCTCAGTCCACAGAGAAATGCAGATAAATGAACCTGGTTCTTCAGACTCTGTCTCTCAGTCTGACGTTTTACACATTTAATTACTTTGAAACTAAAATCTGTCACTTCTTCAGCTGCTGGAAGTTTAATACAACAACTCAAGGTCCACTTACTAGCTTTTTCCAGAGCTTCATCTCCATGTGATGTATGATGAAGACACCGACCTGTTGTTACTAGAGCTGCTGAGAGGAGATGTGAAACTACACTGAGATGCTTTTTATATCTTCTGATGGATCAACACTTCAAAATAAAACACAGGAAGTGTAAAATATGGAGCTTTAACATCGTGTTAATCTACAGTACTGACATAACTACAGATGTTGAACCCTCCCAGCTGTGTTGTGGCCCCCTGAAGGACCACGGGCCTCATGTTGAGCTCTGACAGAAGCCACTGCAGTCTGCTGCTTTTTATAGCGCAGAAGAAAACTAACATACATTTATTTGCATCAGTGTTTCCTTCACTTTGCTTCTGCACGGACACTTTAACTTCACTTTGATCAGTTATTGTCTCAACACACAGCTGGCAACAACGCCGCCAAAATAAAATCCAGTCTGACTGTTAAAATGTTGATTTAAATGAACCTGGTTCTTCAGACTCTGTCTCTCAGGTTGATGTTGATCTTGTCAGTTTCTATTTTACACATTTAAATACTTTGAAAAACAAAAATCTCCCACAGTTTCTGTGATAATTAACTCAAGGGCCTCTTACTAGCTTTTTCTGCAGTGTCATCTCCATGTGAGTGGAGTGTGATGAAGACCATGAGGTGCAGTTGAATCTCTGGGGAAAGTGAGTTTCTTGTACTTGTGCTGGGGGGGCCACTGGGGCCCTTGAAGGGTTGATGAGTAGAGGAGCGGCTTCTACCTTCAGCTTTAAAGAAACAACTCAAACCCTCAGATGGTTAAAGCTTCAGTCTTCTTCTTTTGATGTCTGCCAGCCAATCAGACGGCTGGTCCAAACCAGATCCAGACCTCCTCCCTCCCTCCCTCTCCCTCTCAGGCCGGTTCATCGTTGGCGTGAGGTCGGCCTCAGATTCCAGCTCTTCCCTTTTCATCTCTCACCGAAACCCGACACCCAGAGGACCCGGGGAGCCGGTGGCCCGAGATTAATGGGTTTGCTCAAATTACGTGGCACACTCGGAGAAAAACTCTGGGTTTCTCCCCCCTCTTGCCCCCCCCCCCACTCTCTGTTCACTCTGTTTGTTCAGCTGTCTCTCACCCAGCGCTCTCCTCCTCCTCTTCCTGCCTCTGAAGTGCAGGATGAGGCTGGAGGAAACACGTCTTGAACTCGTTGGCTGCAGAACAGCAAACACACGGCGAGCAGGAACAACAAACTCAGCTGTTCTCCCACGAAAACACTGAAAACACTAGACGAGGAGGGGGTTCATTTGAGATTCATCCCTGATTGACCTCGCCCCCTCCCCCCGGTGGCTGCTTTTAATTGATTTCACACTTGAGAAGAGAGACTGTACCTGGACGGAACATCCAGTACATAAAGTCAGAGTTATGGTCAGGAGGTGAATCCCTCTCCCTGCAGGAGGCAACACTTTGTGGGTGAAGAGAACGGAGGTGATACAGTGGTACGGCTGGAAGAAGTATAATAATAATGTAGCACCACCGCCACGTGTAAAGGGCAGATGATGGTGTTTGAGATGAACTACCTCCTCTGTCTCTCTGTTCACTCCTCACTGGCTTCTTACCTTCTCCTTCTCCCCTGCCTGGAGCCTACCACCAGCTCAGGTAAGTGTGGGGGTGAGATAATCCTACACCTGCCTGTCCAAGCAGATCAACTCCCACCACTACATACGCAACCCCCCCCCCGTATCGCCAGTCTTCACTGCTGACAGGAGCTTGATGACACACATCGCCTGTTTCCCTTTACCTGACTGAGCTGATGATCACCATTTAACCCCCCCCCCCCCCCGAACACATCAACCAAAGATCAACCTCACAAACATTAATAGAAACATCCGACTAAATACTGATTAAAAAACAATAATGTGGCGGCTCAGGGCCGAGGGAACGGGAACAAATAATTATTATATTAACTATAATAATTATAATAATTTTCTCTTTGACCTCATCTGAGACAGTGTGAGGGCGAGGTCAGTTTTTCCTCTTTGTGTTGGGAATTTCTAAACATAAATATTAATATTACAATGTAAACATTGATTCTCATATGTCAGCAAGTCGTGATGGTTCAGGTCCGGTTCAGGTCCGGTTCAGGTCCGGTTCAGGTCCGGTTCAGGTCCGGTTCAGGTCTGGATGTACGACCCTCTGCTGCCATGTGACCTCACCATTAGCAACATGTGCTGCCGCGCTGGCTTCAGGATGTTCAGGGGGGGGGGGGGCTTATGTTTACCATGTGCTCCTGGGTCATTGTGTCCAAACGAGCAGCTCATACTGGCGGGGGCGGGGCCAGGGGCCCCTCTTCATGTGGAGTGTGTCCAAATCCAAACGCTGTTCAAAAGGTCAGCCAGCCCCCGCGTGAAAAACGACCCCGGCTCAGGCAGAACATGATGCAGTCTCACAATGGTCGGCCTGGCCCCCGCCAAGTCAGCACTTTCACAGATCTGCCCCCGGTCTTTAAAGACCCTGCCCCTCCAGAACAGCGTGTTCTGTCAGTTTCACTGCCTTCAATGGCGCATATCTGTCTTTCTTGCAAATCCTTTAAAATAAAAGTTGAAACTGTCGCTGTCAGACCGACATCACATCTTCAATAAAACTTTATTGTTCCTCTGGGGGCGTTCAGTCAGAGCAGCAGCTGCAGTGAGAGAATATGTGCATGGAAACTGAATGAATAAGCAACAAGAAACAACAGATCAGATAAGCAGCAGCGTTTACTGAGAAAAGGCAGATAGAGGAAATTCTGGTGGAAACTAAATCTGCCGATCTGACAGAGTTCATGGTGTGACCTGTATTTTCCAGATGACCTGAAGATGTTGGTGTTGATGGGGGGGGTTAAGTCAGATAAGACCTGTCATATGTTGTCTAGCTTCACTGACAAAAATCAAACCTTCTACAAAGTCTGCAGGACGGATCTGAGACAGGAAGGAGACGGATCCGGGGTCGTTTATAGGGACAGACGAGGTTCAGCTGGCGGTCGTCATCAAGGTGGAGCTCCAACTTCTCTCTGCATCTTTTTGTTTTGCGTCACAGATCTGCAGTGGGTTGTATAACACACTGAATCTGCTCTATGAAGCTTCATGTGCAGGTTTGGTCGAGCAGAACGTTTCCTCCCTGTTCCAAATTCTTTTGTGTTAAATCAGTAATTTGAGTTAATTATTACAAATAATAGAGAACAATTCGTTTTAGTTCCACACAGTTCAAGTTCACTCTGTTGTGAAGATGATGATGATGATGATGATGGTGATGATGATGATTATCATGATGATGATGATGATGATGTTTGTGCTTCAATACTCTGTTTTATTGATGCCTTTTTAAACAAATGAGATAAATGAACATTGCATGGCTTTCTTCAGTCTCTCCTTAAAGCTCCTCCAGTGTAAAGGTCTGTGTCCATGTGTAGTGTGATTATAGATCAGCTCTAGCTTCTATATTAATACTGTGAAAGTATCAAAGCCTCAGTCCACAGAGAAATGCACACAGCCTGTATTCAGAAACTGAGCCTTAAAACCAGCCGTCAGGACTTCTGGAACTTTGTGATGTCACAACAAAGCAGTCACCAAGCCCCGCCCACCTGGACCCACCATCCAAACCTTGCAGGATTTGGTTTCTCTGAGTGTTTTTACCTGAAATCTGCTATATTTTTATTGGATCACTCAGAAAACAGTGAGCCAATCAGAAGAGAGGCTCAGAGCTGTGCAAGAACCTCACCAAAATAAAATCCAGTCTGACTGTTATAATGTTGATTTAAATAAACCTGGTTCTTCAGACTTTGTCTCTCAGTCTGACATTGATCTCGTCAGTTTCTGTTTTACATGTTTAATGACTTTGACTGCAGGATAGTTGCTGCTGCTGTAACAACACACACAAAAAAAGAAAAGATCGCCATCGGCGGCAAAAAACCGTGATCTCTCTCTCTCCTGAGAAACAAAGCAAAGAAGCCAAACGTCTTAAACTTCAATGTCTTGATAAAGAAACCTGAAAGTGGAGCTCTGTGATCACAGAAATCAGATTATGTTTCTGACCAATGACTCTTCAGGATTTAGTTCTAATTCTTTCTTTTATTTCAAGCTCATGTTCCTGTGATTGGATCTGCATGAGAACATCTGGTGGATGTCACCACAGCTGGTGATCGGCCCCGAGGCGATGAGGGATTTTACCTCGACATGACAACTGTAAAGCGGCAGCTAAAAGTCGCTCCTGTCCTGACTGCAGCAGGAAAGAGGGGGGGGGGGTATCTGAGGGGGGGTATATGGGGTTGCAGAGGGTCAGACCCAGCAGCTGCACTCTCTATAATTAGCCGTGGAGGTGGGCAGAGGCTCCTGTGCCATTAATCAGTGAACTCCCAGCAGCCAGCACCAAGAAAGGAACGCGGCGCCGTGTCGACTCTTTATCTGGAAAAGAGGTTTACGGAGCGAAGGCCCAAATATAGCAGCCAACGCCGAGAGCTGCGGCCCTGTTGCCTGGATATCCCTGCTGGAAGGTAAACAGAGGGGATGCTGGATTTGCCACGTCAATGAGCTGGCAGGAAGTAAAGGCCACAGTGAGGGGGGAGGAGGAGGAGGGGGGGAGGCGATCCCTTTCATCCAGGCTGATACTCTCTAACCTGAGAGCAGCAGGCTGGAGAGGCGTTTTTTACAGTAGAGCCGAGGGGTTTAGAAGCGGCGCGCTCCTTATCTGGCCGACAGTTTTATTACGCAGCAGACGGAGCGAATCTGATATCGATCACATCAGACCTGCAGAGATAAAACAGACAGGAAGCCTCTCTCTGCTGCAGCATCCAGAGCCACAGCGCACAGGTGAGGACGAGCAGACACAACACCTGGAAACAAAGAAACTGCAGGCACAGTCATCCAGACAAGAAACGGAAAAAATGAAATATCAGAGGTAAAACTGAAAACAAAACTGAAATCTGGATGATGTATGTTTTCAGGTGCCCACCGAGATCTTTATCCTCTGAGGTGAGTCAGCTCTGAAGTGTCTGAGCTCAGTGACTCCGTCTACAGATAAACACCATCTTACCATGAAGTTCACCGCTGAGGTTTCCTGGTACGACGCCAGGAAGCCGAGACACGCAGCAGCGTTTAAAGAAAACAGAAATCAGTGGAAAATAAAAGCTGGACATGTACAAGTATGTAACAATATATAAAACAATATGTAATAATAACATACTTGAATCTCTCCGCCAATCAGACTAGTTCCCTGTTTATCCAGAGTCAGAGAAAATATGAACCATCTGTGTGACCTTGACCTTTGACCTTTGACAATCAAACTCTACTCAGTTCATCCTTGAGTCCCAGTGAATATTTCTGCCAAATTTGAAGAAGTTCTGTGAAGGCGTTACGGAGATGTCGTGTCCACGAGAATGAGACGGACGGACGTGAAGACAAAATGGCCGCCGTTCTGACCGTCTGAGAAACAGAGGTTTAAAACTGAGACAGAGTGAGACATCCTCATGGTGTCGTCTTTTCACTTGTGCTGGTGTATTGATCTGGTTTGTGTTTCAGCTCGTCCTGGCCGACCTCAGTGTAGACGGGGCGTCAGCTGACGGGGTTACCTGTCTGCTCCAGACTGTCTCACCTGGTGAACGTGTTCACTCTCACTTCCAGCTGCTGAACCGGTTTATGTTTGGACCCTTTTGTTTTGACATTTGTTTCATTTCCTGTTTTATTTTGTATTACTCCCCTTGTGTGTCTCGTGGTTATTTTACTTCCTGTCTTTGTCTTGTGTTTCCCTCCTGGTTGATTGTTGGCCCCGCCCTGATGTGTTTCACCTGTGTTCAGTCACCTGTGCCTCCCTGGTGTGTATTTAGTCTCTGTCTCTGTCACGATGAATTTTCACATAGAACATGTTGTGAGTGTTCAATGTGAAAATAATGTTATGTTTAAAACCCTTTTTCCAGCTGCTTTTCCTTTTCCTGTTAGCTAATAGATTAGCTTAGCCATTTAGCTTCTCCTGTTAGCCTTTCTGTGACACACTGGGCTTCAGTGCTGGTCCAATCCCAATTGGACATGGGATGTAACAGGGTCTCTGATTGGTTGGAGAGCCAACCAGCACTGACGGCCCAGAGTGTCACAGAGAGGCTAACAGGAGAAGCTAAATGGCTAAGCTAATTGATTAGCTTATAGGAAAAGCAGCTGGAAAAAGGAAATTGAAGATTAGCTTAGCTCACATTTTTAAATGTCTTTTCAAACAGTTTTTCAAATTCTATCATTTACTCATAAATTAATAAATATATTAATAACTGGTTTATTTAATGAGAGTTTATGCTCTTTAATAAATCCATGTTTAAATCTGAAGTATTTATTGAATATTAATCGTTCATTTATAAATTCTTTTTACGATCCCTATTTAACGTCTATTGAAATATGAAGTGAATGTTTTATTAGTTTGTCAGTGACGTCGCTGCTCCATGTTCTCTCTTTGTTTAAAGAGTTTTCTCTGTCGTTCATCTGGTCTGTGGAGCGTCAGGTCTTCTTCCCTCCTCTTCCCCTGAGCTTCGTGTTTCATCTGCTTTTTGGAAACAGCTCTGAGACCTGCTCTTTAAAGGGGGGGGGCCGTCCCTCCCTTCCTCCCTCCCCCCCTCCCATCCTTCCGGCCCCTCTGTTTAGCCTCAGCTTTGAGCGTTAGCTTTTAAATACAGTGTGGTTTGTGCTGCAGGGTGGAGCTGGGCTCTCAGCCGTGTTGTGGGGGGGCCGTGGTGGTGGTGGGGTCTTCCTCAGATCTGCTTTGTAATTAACCCCCCCCCCCGCAGCAGCTTCCCCTCCGACCGTCCTCTGGTAAATGTGTAACAGCTGCTCAGCACTTTCAACCCGGCGCTTAATATTTGGGTTGTTTCCCAAATCAAAGTCCAACCTTTGAACCCCCCCCCCCCTCCGCCCCCCTCCCTGCTATATTTGATCTGTGTGCTGACGTCAGCTCGCGTCCTCTTATCTCCACATTCAGGAGNCGTCTATTGAAATATGAAGTGAATGTTTTATTAGTTTGTCAGTGACGTCGCTGCTCCATGTTCTCTCTTTGTTTAAAGAGTTTTCTCTGTCGTTCATCTGGTCTGTGGAGCGTCAGGTCTTCTTCCCTCCTCTTCCCCTGAGCTTCGTGTTTCATCTGCTTTTTGGAAACAGCTCTGAGACCTGCTCTTTAAAGGGGGGGGGCCGTCCCTCCCTTCCTCCCTCCCTCCCTCCCATCCTTCCGGCCCCTCTGTTTAGCCTCAGCTTTGAGCGTTAGCTTTTAAATACAGTGTGGTTTGTGCTGCAGGGTGGAGCTGGGCTCTCAGCCGTGTTGTGGGGGGGCCGTGGTGGTGGTGGGGTCTTCCTCAGATCTGCTTTGTAATTAACCCCCCCCCCCCCCGCCCCTTCCCCCCCGCCCGCCCTCGCGTA
>NW_019174604.1:1071847-1072275 GCF_002260705.1 Seriola dumerili | reverse complement strand
CCCCCCCCCCCCTCCGCCCCCCTCCCTGCTATATTTGATCTGTGTGCTGACGTCAGCTCGCGTCCTCTTATCTCCACATTCAGGAGTAAATGATCAGATCTGTTGATGTCACTGTGAATCTCGGGTCGACGGAACAACCGGAGCAGAACCACAACACTCAGAACACTCAGCGTCTCCGCCTGCAGCGGTCACCAGGAGAACCTCCGTCACAGAACCTCCGTCACAGAACCTCTTCC
The DNA here is from genome assembly GCF_002260705.1 of Seriola dumerili. Classification (NCBI taxonomy): domain Eukaryota; kingdom Metazoa; phylum Chordata; class Actinopteri; order Carangiformes; family Carangidae; genus Seriola; species Seriola dumerili. The sequence goes on along the minus strand of NW_019174604.1, from coordinate 1,072,039 downwards.
GTCACAGAACCTCCGTCACAGAACCTCCGTCACAGAACCTCCGGCACAGAACCTCCATCACAGAACCTCCGGCATCTTTCCTTTCATGTGTTTCTGTTGAACAGATGTAAAATAGAAGTTTTTACACAGGAACACACACAGCCCCCCCCCCCACCCCCCCCATCTGATGGTTGTTGAATCAACCTGTTTTTT
>NW_019174604.1:1050914-1054672 GCF_002260705.1 Seriola dumerili | reverse complement strand
AGGGGGGGGGGGTATCTGAGGGGGGGTATATGGGGTTGCAGAGGGTCAGACCCAGCAGCTGCACTCTCTATAATTAGCCGTGGAGGTGGGCAGAGGCTCCTGTGCCATTAATCAGTGAACTCCCAGCAGCCAGCACCAAGAAAGGAACGCGGCGCCGTGTCGACTCTTTATCTGGAAAAGAGGTTTACGGAGCGAAGGCCCAAATATAGCAGCCAACGCCGAGAGCTGCGGCCCTGTTGCCTGGATATCCCTGCTGGAAGGTAAACAGAGGGGATGCTGGATTTGCCACGTCAATGAGCTGGCAGGAAGTAAAGGCCACAGTGAGGGGGGAGGAGGAGGAGGGGGGGAGGCGATCCCTTTCATCCAGGCTGATACTCTCTAACCTGAGAGCAGCAGGCTGGAGAGGCGTTTTTTACAGTAGAGCCGAGGGGTTTAGAAGCGGCGCGCTCCTTATCTGGCCGACAGTTTTATTACGCAGCAGACGGAGCGAATCTGATATCGATCACATCAGACCTGCAGAGATAAAACAGACAGGAAGCCTCTCTCTGCTGCAGCATCCAGAGCCACAGCGCACAGGTGAGGACGAGCAGACACAACACCTGGAAACAAAGAAACTGCAGGCACAGTCATCCAGACAAGAAACGGAAAAAATGAAATATCAGAGGTAAAACTGAAAACAAAACTGAAATCTGGATGATGTATGTTTTCAGGTGCCCACCGAGATCTTTATCCTCTGAGGTGAGTCAGCTCTGAAGTGTCTGAGCTCAGTGACTCCGTCTACAGATAAACACCATCTTACCATGAAGTTCACCGCTGAGGTTTCCTGGTACGACGCCAGGAAGCCGAGACACGCAGCAGCGTTTAAAGAAAACAGAAATCAGTGGAAAATAAAAGCTGGACATGTACAAGTATGTAACAATATATAAAACAATATGTAATAATAACATACTTGAATCTCTCCGCCAATCAGACTAGTTCCCTGTTTATCCAGAGTCAGAGAAAATATGAACCATCTGTGTGACCTTGACCTTTGACCTTTGACAATCAAACTCTACTCAGTTCATCCTTGAGTCCCAGTGAATATTTCTGCCAAATTTGAAGAAGTTCTGTGAAGGCGTTACGGAGATGTCGTGTCCACGAGAATGAGACGGACGGACGTGAAGACAAAATGGCCGCCGTTCTGACCGTCTGAGAAACAGAGGTTTAAAACTGAGACAGAGTGAGACATCCTCATGGTGTCGTCTTTTCACTTGTGCTGGTGTATTGATCTGGTTTGTGTTTCAGCTCGTCCTGGCCGACCTCAGTGTAGACGGGGCGTCAGCTGACGGGGTTACCTGTCTGCTCCAGACTGTCTCACCTGGTGAACGTGTTCACTCTCACTTCCAGCTGCTGAACCGGTTTATGTTTGGACCCTTTTGTTTTGACATTTGTTTCATTTCCTGTTTTATTTTGTATTACTCCCCTTGTGTGTCTCGTGGTTATTTTACTTCCTGTCTTTGTCTTGTGTTTCCCTCCTGGTTGATTGTTGGCCCCGCCCTGATGTGTTTCACCTGTGTTCAGTCACCTGTGCCTCCCTGGTGTGTATTTAGTCTCTGTCTCTGTCACGATGAATTTTCACATAGAACATGTTGTGAGTGTTCAATGTGAAAATAATGTTATGTTTAAAACCCTTTTTCCAGCTGCTTTTCCTTTTCCTGTTAGCTAATAGATTAGCTTAGCCATTTAGCTTCTCCTGTTAGCCTTTCTGTGACACACTGGGCTTCAGTGCTGGTCCAATCCCAATTGGACATGGGATGTAACAGGGTCTCTGATTGGTTGGAGAGCCAACCAGCACTGACGGCCCAGAGTGTCACAGAGAGGCTAACAGGAGAAGCTAAATGGCTAAGCTAATTGATTAGCTTATAGGAAAAGCAGCTGGAAAAAGGAAATTGAAGATTAGCTTAGCTCACATTTTTAAATGTCTTTTCAAACAGTTTTTCAAATTCTATCATTTACTCATAAATTAATAAATATATTAATAACTGGTTTATTTAATGAGAGTTTATGCTCTTTAATAAATCCATGTTTAAATCTGAAGTATTTATTGAATATTAATCGTTCATTTATAAATTCTTTTTACGATCCCTATTTAACGTCTATTGAAATATGAAGTGAATGTTTTATTAGTTTGTCAGTGACGTCGCTGCTCCATGTTCTCTCTTTGTTTAAAGAGTTTTCTCTGTCGTTCATCTGGTCTGTGGAGCGTCAGGTCTTCTTCCCTCCTCTTCCCCTGAGCTTCGTGTTTCATCTGCTTTTTGGAAACAGCTCTGAGACCTGCTCTTTAAAGGGGGGGGGCCGTCCCTCCCTTCCTCCCTCCCTCCCTCCCATCCTTCCGGCCCCTCTGTTTAGCCTCAGCTTTGAGCGTTAGCTTTTAAATACAGTGTGGTTTGTGCTGCAGGGTGGAGCTGGGCTCTCAGCCGTGTTGTGGGGGGGCCGTGGTGGTGGTGGGGTCTTCCTCAGATCTGCTTTGTAATTACCCCCCCCCCCCCCGCAGCAGCTTCCCCTCCGACCGTCCTCTGGTAAATGTGTAACAGCTGCTCAGCACTTTCAACCAGGCGCTCAATATTTGGGTTGTTTCCCAAATCAAAGTCCAACCTTTGAACCCCCCCCCCCCTCCGCCCCCCTCCCTGCTATATTTGATCTGTGTGCTGACGTCAGCTCGCGTCCTCTTATCTCCACATTCAGGAGTAAATGATCAGATCTGTTGATGTCACTGTGAATCTCGGGTCGACGGAACAACCGGAGCAGAACCACAACACTCAGAACACTCAGCGTCTCCGCCTGCAGCGGTCACCAGGAGAACCTCCGTCACAGAACCTCCGTCACAGAACCTCTGTCACAGAACCTCCGTCACAGAACCTCCGTCACAGAACCTCCGTCACAGAACCTCCATCACAGAACCTCCGGCACAGAACCTCCGTCACAGAACCTCCATCACAGAACCTCCGGCACAGAACCTCCGTCACAGAACCTCCGGCACAGAACCTCCGTCACAGAACCTCCGTCACAGAACCTCCGGCACAGAACCTCCATCACAGAACCTCCGTCACAGAACCTCCAGCACAGAACCTCCATCACAGAACCTCCATCACAGAACCTCCGGCATCTTTCCTTTCATGTGTTTCTGTTGAACAGATGTAAAATAGAAGTTTTTACACAGGAACACACACAGCCCCCCCCCCCACCCCCCCCATCTGATGGTTGTTGAATCAACCTGTTTTTTCGTTTATTCCCTATAAAAGAATCTTTTTCTTTAAACGTGTTTTTTTCTTTGTTGATGTTTTTTTTGTTTCTTTCCTGAATCAGATTAAATCAGATTAAATCGACACGTGTCACATGATTCAACGGAGACACGTCGTGTTCATTATGGTTTTTAATGTGTTTGTGTTTGAATGTAAAAATGAAGATGTCTGACAGAGAGGACGTGAAGCTGCTGCTGAGCTAAGATTCTCCTGTGACCCTTCGACCTTTGACCTTCGCTCTGTGACATAAACACAGATCTTATCTCGGCTTTACAACACACATGTGGCAACATCTGCCTGATGAGAATCCAGTGTGTGTGTGTGTGTGTGTGTGTGTGTGTGTGTGTCTGGATCACCACGGAGATCCGGAGCTGAGAAGAACGAAGCAGTTTCACCTCTGACTCGTGGAAAACCGCTGCTCCAAAAACAACGACACATATTTCATTTTCTCCCTGCTCCAGTTTCTTAAGGGGGGGG
>NW_019174604.1:1049093-1050749 GCF_002260705.1 Seriola dumerili | reverse complement strand
TGGAGGGCGTGGGAAGGGGGGGGGGCACAACGACAATGATGACACGACTGGAAAACAGGATTTATGGTCTGGGTTATTTTCATTAGAGTCATGAGGTTTTCAAACTGCTGCTCTTCCTCCAGCCGTCGGTCACCTCCACAAACCCCGAGGGACGAGCAGGAAAACACCCCCACTCTAAAACACCCCCACTCTAAAACACCCCCACCTTCACTTTAAACTCAGAATACTGAAAAAGAAATGTGTCCCACGCGGCTGTGACGCTGCGACGCTCTGACGCTGCGACGCTGCGACGCTGCGACGCTCCGACGCTGCGACGCTCCGACGCTGCGACGCTGCGACGCTGCGACGCTCTGACGCTGCGACGCTGCGACGCTGTGACGCTCTGACGCTGCGACGCTCTGACGTCACAGCGCTGTGACGCTCTGACGCTCTGACGCTCCGACGCTCCGACGCTCCGACGCTCCGACGCTGCGACGCTGCGACGCTGTGACGCTCTGACGCTCTGACGCTCCGACGCTCTGACGCTCCGACGCTCCGACGCTGCGACGCTGCGACGCTCTGACGCTCTGACGCTCTGACGCTCTGACGCTGCGACGCTGCGACGCTCTGACGCTGCGACGCTCTGACGTCACGGCGCTGTGACGCTCCGACGCTCCGACGCTGCGACGCTCTGACGTCACAGCGCTGTGACGCTCTGACGCTCTGACGCTCCGACGCTCCGACGCTCCGACGCTCCGACGCTGCGACGCTGTGACGCTGTGACGCTGCGACGCTCTGACGCTCTGACGCTGCGACGCTGCGACGCTGCGACGCTGCGACGCTCTGACGCTCTGACGCTGCGACGCTCTGACGTCACAGCGCTGTGACGCTCCGACGCTGTGACGCTCTGACGCTGCGACGCTCTGACGCTCTGACGCTGCGACGCTCTGACGTCACAGCGCTGTGACGCTCTGACGCTCTGACGCTCCGACGCTCCGACGCTCCGACGCTCCGACGCTGCGACGCTGCGACGCTGCGACGCTGCGACGCTCTGACGCTCTGACGCTGCGACGCCGCGACGCTGCGACGCTGCGACGCTCTGACGCTCTGACGCTGCGACGCTCTGACGTCACAGCGCTGTGACGCTCCGACGCTGTGACGCTCTGACGCTGCGACGCTCTGACGCTCTGACGCTGCGACGCTCTGACGTCACAGCGCTGTGACGCTCTGACGCTCTGACGCTCTGACGCTCTGACGCTGCGACGCTGCGACGCTCTGACGCTGCGACGCTCTGACGTCACAGCGCTGCGACGCTCTGACGCTCTGACGCTCTGACGCTGCGACGCTGCGACGCTCTGACGCTGCGACGCTCTGACGCTGTGACGCTCTGACGCTGTGACGCTCTGACGCTCCTCTGTGTGTAAATGTTAAAGCATCAGGAAGGAAAATGTGTCGACATTTTATTTTAATGTAAACGAACCAAATGCACAAAAAGAGACATATTAATATATTTATGTTGACTGCCAGTGAGGTCACAGGTGGACCTGCGTCTGATTGGCTGATGCTGATCACCTGGTCAAGGGTCAAAACAGCTGGACAGAGGATGGATTCGATCTTCCTCTGGAGGCATGAAGGAGACCGAAGACTTTTCTTCTTCTTCTTCTTCTTCTTCTTCTT
>NW_019174604.1:1046286-1049068 GCF_002260705.1 Seriola dumerili | reverse complement strand
TCAAATCAGGTCTTCAGATGATCGTCTGCCTGGACTCAGACATACGGTCTCTAAAGACCTCCCACCACTGATTCAGGATCAGGATCCAGTCTGAGAAGATTCTGGATTCAGATCAACTTCCTCCTCCTCCTCCTCCTCCTCCTCCCCCTCCTCCTCCTCCTCCTCTGTTATAACTGAACTGGGGCAGTGAAATCCTTCCTCTTTCATCAGAGAGGAAAAAAAACAAAACCCATAATGCTGCCTAAGCTGCCTCAGCATGTCTTTTTTTTTCACGTCCCCAAACTTCATTTTGATTTTGAGTGATGAAGAGGAGGAGGAGGAGGAAGAGGAAGTTTGAGCCGTTAGTCTGACTCCATTTTGTCTTGAAGGTTTAAGGTTTCAGACGTTACTGATCCACAGCGTTTGTCTGCGACACAACCAGAACTTTTGTTTGTTTGTTTGTTGTTGTTTGTTTATTTGGATTGGTTATGTTGACTTGTTTATGTTTTTGTATTCTATTTTTCATTTTTTTTCTTGTCGGATGTTTCTAATTTAATTTACTTCACTGGTCGTAAATTGTTTCCGTATTGACTAGCTAATTAGCCAGCATATTGATTAGCCTTGGGTTAGCCTTCGTACAAGACGCTTGGCTGTGCTAACGATGCTAACGGGGACATACTGTCATGAAGCTCCACACACGCCCCTCTTCTTTGACCATTTCTGGATTAGCTGGGAGTTAGGGGGCGGAGTCAGACACTGCCAAGATGGCGAAGGTGGAGCAGCTCACTCTGAGCTTCAGAAACCTGTGGGTGATGTCACAGAGGCGACGTCTGTTCTGACCTCGGCACTTTGTGTGTGTGTGTTTGTGTGTTATGTAAGACACACACACGTGTTCTGTATATGTAACTGGTGTGAATACAGGCGTGTTACAGTGAAAGTTTCCATGTGCTGTTGGCGTGTAATGAGACTCACTGTGTGTAAACAACCTCTCACGCTGCGTCGCTCCTCCGCCTCGTCACTGCTGCTTTCATCTGGTGGCGAGGCGGAAGTGGAGACATGTGTTTCTAATCCTGCCGCAGGTCAGAGCCAATCAGCCGACTCGACTCTGATCATTTCAAAGGCTCCGACACAGTAAACACACACACACACACACACACACACACACACACAGAGCGAGATGAGGAGAGTGTTTACCCCTCAGTCTTCTCCCGGACAGGCTGGCGGCTGGCGACTGATAGATGGAGGGTGGAGCCAAGACATCAAAGTGCGGCGGCTCCTCCGCCTCGGACCTTTTGTCTCTGAGGTTAACCGCCGGGTTGGCTGCTGGACTGGCGACCTTTGACCCCTCGCTTCTTCCTCTCTGGGGTCAGAAAGTGGCTGCTAGATGGAGTCAGAGGTTTACTCCCGACTGAAACATGAAATCCATTTTTTTTCTTCAGTGAGGTGAATGAAAAGGAGTGAGGCTTATTTTGTCAGATCACCATGGCAACAGATGCTGCGTGGCTCAGCTGCTCTGGACCAGTGTCTCCTCTCAGTCTGACATCACAACAAAAAAGAAAAAAATATTCTGGACAAAACGTCATATGACTACATTTGTGCTTATGTTTGCATGGACATGAAGCTGCAGTTCCTCTAACGACCACTAGAGTCTGGCTCCAACAGTGAGTCAGTCCCCATAGACTCCCATGTTAAAATGTCCAACTTTACAGCAGAAATAAACATGTTTACAGCCTGGTACAAAAACTGTTTTGGTCTCTAGAGCTAATTTCCTCCTTTAGAGGCCATTGGAGGAACTGCAGCTCCTGATTGTTTTGGTTAGTGCACAGTATGGTGCCTTAATGGGAGGTTTATAGTTGTCATTGCAAAATGTACCAATATGAAGGGACATCGGGGGCCCCCTTTTTCCCCCTTGTGACCCCCAATCATTTGTCTAACGACAAACCTCTGATTTTAACAAATGACCAGGAAGAACGAGGTCAGGAGCAACATCCAGGCAGTTGAAGCCTCCATCAGCTGTGTGCGCGGAGCCTGCTGATGGACAGGCGTGGTCTGCTCGTGGTTATGTAAGCGTTCGCCTGTGAACTAAACTTCCAGTGAATTTTCTCCGTCCTCTCAGATCAAAGGCTGTATCCCTCTTCCTGCTTCAGGCTGTGAAATATGACTTTATTCCCTCCCACTCTCCATCCATGCATACCGATCTGACGGCTCCTACTATTACCACCTTGTGTGTGCGTGGGTGTGTGCACGTGTGTGTGTGTGTGGGGGTGTGTGTGTAATTGTGTGTTGTGTGGCCGCTGGCTGTAGCTGTATATATATCTCCCAGTTCCCAGCTCGGAGTGTTGTGTTTCTAAACTTCGGTCGCTCTTCTCCTTCTCGTGTTGTGTAAGAGCGGCGGCCCACACGGCCCAGCAGAGAGGCGAGGAAACGAGCCCCCGCGGCGCCCAGCGGGACGGGAACCCGAAGAGACGGAGGAGGGAGGGGACGGACGACTGCTGCTGCTTTCATCACAGCTAAAGGAGTAATCCGTAAAAAAACCTTCTTTTCGTCAGTGTGTCTTTGATGTGGAGCAGTAGCTGCTGGCGAACTGGCTCATGACACACACCAGTGATCACCCAGCGACATGAAGACAACAACAACATACAGCCAAAGAGTTACACAGTAATTACCCCTCCGTCAGAGCGGCAGCCATTTTGTTTTCAGGTCGTCTGTCTGATTCTCATGGACACGATATCTCAGTAACACCTTGACGGAAAACATTCTTTAGGGCTCAAGGATGAACTGATTAGATTTTGGTGGTCAAAGG
>NW_019174604.1:1038786-1041286 GCF_002260705.1 Seriola dumerili | reverse complement strand
GGAACGATGCCAATGCGTTGACTAAGCAGAGATGGCTCACAGTTCCAGGTCACATCAAACACGTCCGGGTCACAGAACGCCTCATGACCCTGAAGGTTTTACTTCTGCTCAGCGGAGGGAGTTACTTCAGGGTGTCACACAGAATATCTTACAAGGTTTCGTTAAAGAGAGAAAAGTTGAGGCAAGGGAAGATTTTACAGGAAGACATGAAACACCTGGACTCTACCTGACTGCAGAGATCATGTGACATAAAACTGTAGAGCTGCGGAAAGTAGATCCAACTGTCGACTTTAAGGGAAATCATAACTCAAGGTGTTTAGGAGTTAGAATCTGGATCATTATGATGTCATAGCTGACGAGCAGCTGATGGTGTTGCCAAGCAACGGGAAACATTGTAGCCCTTGAGGCTAACATTAGCTAGCATACTACTGTTGACGGATATTATAATATTAAAATATATAATACTATCAATGAAAACAACACTCATTGAAACAACAAGATTGATATTAGTGGAACTATCAAAAACCACATTAGTCCATTAAAGATGAGCATTAGTAGAACAGATTAAACTAGTTCATACAACAAGGCTGACTACTGTTAATTAACTGAGCTTAATTACATGTTATTAGACTAAATAAGGACAAACATTTTGATTCAGTGCACTCAAGATGGAGCTCAGTGGTTTTCTTTGGATTGAATGTAGGTGGTGAAGTGAAATTACGTTTGTCCAGTGATTTCATTTTTTGAGGGCACCGTCTTGTTTCCATGTTTCCTCATTAGATCATGTGACTGATTTCTCCCTCTGGCCACATAACTTTAATAATATCCTGTTGTGTGTGTGATGCGCTATTATTTTCAAATCTTGTGGCGTGAACGTGTGTGAGATCAGAGAGAGGATCATCTCCTTATGATGCAACGTGATTTCAAAACTCCAGATCTGGTCTCTGGTGATGCGTCCACACAGGCTGGTTTACTCCTGACTTCCTGTGACAGACACGAGCCAACCCGAAGAGCATCGGTCACAACAATAAGAGCCCATACTCTCCTCGGGATCAGGTGAACTTACACACCTGTGTGGGTGGAGCGTGTGCAGAGGAAGCGGCACAGTAAACCTCACAGCTGCTCTCTCTCCGCTCACCCATCACTGACTGGAACCTTCCACCTCTTCATGTTTCCATAGGGGCCGACACACCGACACACCGACACACCGACTTGAAGAAAATGTCATTTTGTGCATTAAGGTTCATGAAGGTTCATCAGTTTGACCTGTGACCTGTGTTTCCTCACAGTGACTGTGTCTCTGCTCAGAGGGACGACGCACACCTGTAACCGCTTCATTCATCTGACTGCACTCACACTAAATAACTTTATAACATAAATAATAAATCCTCCTTTAAACACAAAAACAAACATGAAATGTTGAAACAAGAAAAGTTGAGCCATTAAAATAACAATTGAATAAAAATGAAGTGAATTAAAGATCAGAATAAATGAGATTCAGACACAAGTTTATATTTTTCTAACATTTTTAAACATTTGATAAATAGAGAAAATTCATGTTTATGTCTTTCCACAATGGGAGGATTCAGTGCAACATGAATGTATAGACTAAAGTATTTAGTTGTGGTGATGATGATGATGATGATGATGATGATGATGATGTAACTATAGATTCATCAGCTCGTTCTTCATGACGACTCCTGACTGATGAAAGAGAATGAATCTATATTTATGGATCTGAGCTTCAGTCCATCAGACAGAAACAGCTGCTCTGATGTTTCTACATTTATGTGGTTTTAAATGCTGCTGCAGCAAGGCATTGTGGGACGGCATGTGTCCTTTCCTTTGGTGATGGAAGCTCCAGGTTTTCCTAAAGGAGATGAGAGAGGAAGCAGTGAAGTTCCTCTCCTCAGACACTTTTCTCTCAGTTTGAACCTTCAGACAGAGAGACCAGGTCCTGCAGCACCTGAGGCTGAACACACCTGAGCTCCTCTGAGACTGTGACGTCATCGACCGGAAGTGACGGCTCCATGTTGGACCTCTGGAGCAGTGTTTCCCAACCTGTGGTCCAGGGCCCACTGGTGGGGCCGAAAAATCATTTGTGAATTTTGAATGTTTGAATCTTCACCAACTTATTCAGGGGCGTCACTGTGAGACTGATCAGCCAATGATCTTTGAGTCATCGCCAGCCGGACCACATGTGGTGTGGGCCGCCAACATCTTTGAGATTTTCAAGTGGGTCATGAGTCAGAAAAGGTTGGGGACCACCGCTGTAGATCTCCCAAGATGCACCAAGGTTCAGAAATCATGACCAGCAGGCACACGAGCTGCGATCATCATCGATCACAGATCAGCTGACTGCTGAGGCGATTAAAGGAGTGATCAGCTGTCTGGAGGCTGAGAGAGGAGGAGGATCAGAGGAGGATTTCTCCTTTAAGGTCTGATCCTCCTCTCTAATCTGACTCCATGAAAACTGCTGCTCACTGAGTACACCCCCCCC
>NW_019174604.1:1026052-1038761 GCF_002260705.1 Seriola dumerili | reverse complement strand
CCCCCATCCACCTCCACCTCCCAGGAGATAAACCAGACTCCTCATTCAGCTGCTGCAGCTCCACAGGGCCAGAGGACGGCTGCATCCACACACACACTACTGATAACAGGTCTGAGTGTGTGTGTGTGTGTGTGTGTGTGTTTCCTGGAAACATCCTGCTGAGCCCGGTCAGGAGCTGCTCAGCTCAGCAGATTGAGTGTGTGGAGTCGTCGACAGACCCGGAGCTGGAGCAGATCTCAACTCACAGAGATAATGAGTCTCGTTAAAGCTCCACACTCAAAGTAGTTAAATTAACAATGGATCAGCCGATCGTCTGTAATCAGAGAGATTCAGCACCAAATTTTTAGACTGATTTTAAATGTATTTGTGACAAAGAAGGTGAAAAGAAAAAACAAGAGTTGTTGATGAGACGAGGATATTGTGTAAAAATCTGTCTCCGTTTTTGTTTAATTCACTCATTTAAAGTTTTTAGTCGATAAAAACTAAAAATATTTCAGTCTAATTTTTGTCTTCTGAGCATCTTGTGGCCTCAGCTGTTGCCTTCTTTGTGTGTACAGTTACCATGGTTACAGCTGTTTACTTGTTGACACACTGCTGTGTTTTTAATTCCACAAAGGGCAACGTCTTTCGGTGAACGGTCGTACACCGTGAAGGCTGAACCGAAGTCAGACGGTCTGACCTGCAGAGGATTTTTGTGTTACATCACCACCTGTTCCCGCCATTAGCGTTGCGTTGCAAAGCACAGGTTCCTGTCACCTAGCAACCTTCACAACATTTGTTGCTCCAGGAAACGCTTCCTCCAAAGAAAGTAACTGACACAAGACACCGGTGTTAGATCAGCCCAGGGTCCAGGCTTACTGGCGGTGGCGTCGAGGCCAAGCCGACGGCGTGCTGCTGCACAATGTAAGTGTGTAATCTCTTAAATGAGAATTGACAGGTGCTGTCAAAGTCGACGTTATCCCGGGGGGTGGGGGCGAGGCCTTTGAATGGAGCTGCCATTATTTAAATTACAGCAGAACAAGTGAGGTGTGAAGACAGATGAAACACATCGGTTGGATTTTTTTCTTTTTATAGCACAAACAAAGAGGATAAATGTTTCAAACCTGAAACCTTTTAGTGATTGAAACCTGCGTCGACAGGTTTTAATCACTAAAAGTGACGTGTGAAACAGGAAGAGGGATAGTTTGGATTCAGTCTTTACTGTCAGCAGCAGGACGATGGACAGAAGGAGGAGAATCTGAAGTCATAGGTTTGTTTGTTGTCCCTGTTAGTTCGTCCAACACTTCTGTTTCGTCTCTCAGGAGTCCAGAGAGAGGTAGCTGAGAGACGTCTTCAACACCTCCATGAAATCTGCTGTAGATGTTCATGATCCCCAGCGGCTGAACTTTTCTGAGAAACCTCTTTTCATGGTCGGTTTATTTGACCCGAGACATTCACAACCTTCCCTGAGTAGTTCTTCTTTTAACCCTAACGTTCATAACAAAGGACAAACCATGAACTTTCCTTTCAGGTGCTCCAGTTGGTTTTGTACCTAAACCTAACCAGACATTAAACCAAAGCGGTGGCTGAACAGGAAACTGTCATTATCATCTCGGTCCAAAGTTGCTAGGTTGCGCGACGTATCCACAGACTTTAAATAAAGATGGACGTCACCTCTGTGACGTCACCCACAGGTTTCTGAAGCTCAGAGTGAGCTGCTCCGCTGTTGCCATCTTGGCAGTGTCTCACTCCGCCCATAACTCCCAGCTAATATAAAAATGGTCAAAGAGGAGGGGCTTTTGGAGCTGGTTTGTAGCAAACATACGCTCACCCACCTGTCACTCAAAGAGGCCACGCCCTCAATCCTCCATAACGTTAGTCCTTAATAAAATGTAAACAGGTGAGTTATATAAACAGGTGTCATGAAGGAGGAAATTAGCTCTAGAGACCAAAACAGTTTTTGTACCAGGCTGTAAACATGTTTATTTCTGCTGTAAAGTTGGACATTTTAACATGGGAGTCTATGGGGACTGACTCACTGATGGAGCCAGACTCTAGTGGTCGTTAGAGGAACTGCAGCTTCTGCTTCTTCATGTTTCAGCCTTGGAGGTTGATGCTTGGACTTTTCATGAAGAAACCAAATCCTGCAAGGTTTGGATGGTGGGTCCAGGTGGGCGGGGCTTGGTGACTGCTTTGTTGTGACATCACAAAGTTCCAGAAGTCCTGACGGCTGGTTTTAAGGCTCAGTTTCTGAATACAGGCTGTGTGCATTTCTCTGTGGACTGAGGCTTTGATACTTTCACAGTATTAATATAGAAGCTAGAGCTGATCTATAATCACACTACACATGGACACAGACCTTTACACTGGAGGAGCTTTAAGAAAACAAGACTTCTAGGATTCAATAATAGAAAATGATGACTTGATGAGAGAAGTTTTGGCCACGTGCACTGGGTCCATCCCTGGCTGTTCAGGGGGACGATCAGCTGATGACAACCTGGATACCAGCAGACATGGCTGGGATGCTTCTGCAGGGCGACTGGGTGCAGAGTGCGGCGCTGTGGTGGGGGGTCACCTTAAAATAGCCCCGAGTTCCCACTGAGACCCCCAGCAACAGCCTGGTGTTTACATGCAAACAGCTTGTACAGTGCCTGGTGATGACCTTTACTTTACCTATCTGACACACACACACACACACACACACACACACACACACACACACACACACACACACACACACACACACACACACACAGTCTTGCATATTCAGAGCAATCCACCTCCTCCACTAAAGCAGAAGTGTGACAATCACCCTGCAGGCTCACCAGCTGCCTGAGTGTTGAGCCATAAATAAACATGGTGACAAAATGAGCACACACACACACACACACACACACACACACACACACACACACACACACACACACACACACACACACACACACACACACACACACACACACACATACATAAATAGCAGCCCAAGACCTTCTGGGAGTTTGCTGATGTTGAGATCAGGTGAGGTCTCATGTCATAAGACTGGGTTTTCTCTTCTCTTCTGGGTTTTCTGTGTAAAAATGAACCTCAGTGAAGAGGTGATAACAGTGAGGTCAGAGGTCAGAACCAGGGTTGAGGGTTTGAATCCAGATGTTGATGTCCATGAGGAGATGAAAACATCAGATTTTCCTTCCTTTCTCTTCCCCTTTCTTCCCTCTCTTCCACCTTCCATTTATTTCCTTCTTTAAATGCCTTCTCTTCCTTCCTTCCTTCCTTCCTTGCACTCGTCTGTTCTCAGGGATCTGGCTCATTCATCTTTTTTATCTCCCTCCAATCGCAGACATCCAGTTCTGCCAAATCTCTGTGTTCCTGGTTGGTCAGATAAGAAGCTCAGTTTGCCAGCAGCCCCGCCTCCATCTGAATGACTCCCTCTTTAATCTCATCCGCCATCTTCCCTCGTCTTTCATCCCCCTTCCTCGTGTCCCCCAGCCCTCGCCACACATCGCTGTCAGACACTCGCTTTCAAAACAAGGCACGCCACGTCGAGCGGATTGGTATTGGAACAGACAGAGTTATATCTGACACCTGCGATGACAGAGGGGCTGGAGCTTCACATGAAGGGGTTACTGAACAGGCCGGAGAGACGGGAGGACAGGGACATGGACGTCAGTCAGCCAGGAAGAGACACAAACACAAAGAGACACAAACAACCACAAAGAGACAAAAACAACCACAAAGAGACAAAGAGACAAAAACAAACACAAACAGACAAAGAGACAAAAACAAACACAAAGAGACAAAGAGACAAACACAAAGAGACAAAAAAACCACAAAGAGACAAAGAGACACAAACAACCACAAAGAGACAAAAACAACCACAAAGAGACAAAGAGACACAAAACAACTACAAAGAGACAAAGAGACAAAAACAACCACAAAGAGACAAAAACAACCACAAAGAGACAAAGAGACAAAAAACAAACACAAAACAACCACAAAGAGACAAAACAACCACAAAGAGACAAAAACAACCACAAAGAGACAAAGAGACACAAAACAACAACAAAGAGACAAAGAGACAAAAACAACCACAAAGAGACAAAAACAACCACAAAGAGACAAAGAGACAAAAACAAACACAAACAGACAAAGAGACAAAAACAAACACAAAGAGACAAAGAGACAAACACAAAGAGACAAAAAAACCACAAAGAGACAAAGAGACACAAACAACCACAAAGAGACAAAAACAACCACAAAGAGACAAAGAGACACAAACGACCACAGAGACAAAACCACTGCTGTGATGCAAAATGACCCAAACAGACGTTGAGGATCCTCAGGGATTGTGGACAGATTATAGATTACAGGAGCATCATGACACTAACGAGATGTAAAACCACAAACGTGTCTCAGTCTCAGTGTCTCGTCACATTTGCGGCGTCTTTTACGACTGTGCCCAGGAGCTTGTTGTCTAATCTCTCCTTGAGTATTTGTTGGATTTGTTGATGCGATCGACAGCAGAGTCAGAGGACGAGGTTCTTCTCCAATCTGGTTAAGTGTGAAGATGACAGATAAGGTTTAAAAAAACCCCTCACTCTTCATTCCTCCAACACTTCGCCTCGTGGGGTGAAACGAAGAATCAATTTGTTAGAGTCACTTCATTCTCTCTCCTCCTTCTTCTCTCTCTCTCTCTCTCTCCAAACTTCATGGCCTACTTTTTCTGAGCTTTGAAAAATTGTCTTTGGCGAGGGTTGGATCAGAGTTGTTGGGGGATGGCGGGGGAGGCGGGGGAGCGCCGGGCAGAGGAAGCGAGTGAAGGCTTGCCCCTTTATCTTCCTGCCCAGACCTCCATCATGTCTGACTCTCCCTCTCTCTTCTATCTCTTCCTCTCTCCCTCTCCCATGTTGTGAGATTACTCATCGCCACAGATTCTTGCATCTAGACTAAAAAGACCGACTGCTCTGAAAATGTGATGAAACGTTCTGAACACAAACAGTCTTTTTGATACCGTTTCAGATCTTGTGGTGAATTTTCAGATGTAAAGTAAGAAGCCACTGAGGAGTGTGTACAGCTGCTAACGCTGACTCGGTCCACCAGGTGCGCAGGTGATGGATGAAAGACTGGAGTGATGTGACTTCAGCACATCACCGACTTCAGAAGAAACTAGAACCACCTCCTCGTGGTTGTATCCCTCCTCCTCCACTCAGACTAGTCTCAGGTCACATCCTGTTTATCCAGAGTCAGAGAAAATATTAATAATTTGTGAGAAAGTTTGTCATAATTTCTGTGTGAAGTTTTTAGTAATGGCTAAAAAGTGTTTCCCCTTGAGGAGACAAGGCTTTCACAAGGCCCAAGTCATGTTTTGTGTGGTCACCGTGACCTTAACCTTTGACCTCTGACCCCCAAAATCTAATTAGTGCATCCTTGAGTCCAGGTGAATGTTTGTGCCGTCGAGCGAGGTGGTGGTGCAGTGTGTGTGTGTGTGTGTGGTGTATCTGTCTGTGTGTGTGGTGTGTGATGTGTGTGTGTGTGAGTGTGTGGTGTGTGTGTGTGTGTGTTGTGTGTGTGTGATGTGTGTTTGTGTTATCTGTCTGTGTGTGTGTGTGTGTGTTGTGTGTGTGTATTGTCTGTGTGTGTGTGTGTGTGTGTGTTGTGTGTGGTGTGTGTTGGTGTGTGTGTATCGTGTCTGTGTGTGTGTGTGTGTGTGTGTGTGGTGTGTGTGTGTGTGTTGTTGTATCTGTCTGTGTTGTGTGTGGTGTGTGTGTGTGTGTGTGTGTGAGCCCATCAGGCTGCTGCCTCAGCACAGAGGGGGCAGACGTGTAAATCTTTGCCTCATTAGCTTCATGTTGGTCCGACGACACTCTCTCTGTTCTATGTTCCACAACGACACGGCAACATCCAAACACGCTGACAACAGCCTCCAAATCAATGGGCCAATTAATCAATCCATCAATAAGTCAGACGGCGAGCCAACGAGCCGTGCAACCTGCTGACCGGTTAAAGAGCAGAATCAGCAGCCGCTGACAGAAAAGAAACGACGGCCTCATCGATTCCTCCCTGAGAGACCGGCTGCAGCATCAACAGCTGATGACGGAGAAACATCAGAAGTGGTTTCTCCTCAAATCTGATACTGAATATCTTTAGGTCAAATAAAGCATCGATCTGAAATACGTCAGCTCTGTGGCTGTGGGGAATTAAAACCTATTTTTCACTGTTTTTGACCAAGAACTCGATAAAAGAACGGATTGTGTGGCACTAAGCCAGACGGCAAGCGCCGCTCACATGTTACACATCGTTGTGTTAGGTTGTTGGTTTGTGCCTCGTTCATGCTGATGCTCACCCCGCTCTCTCTTCCTTGTTTTGGTTGTTTGTTGCTCGGCTGAACAGACGACCGTTTTACTAACAGGAAGTGAGACAGGAGCTGGTTTACTGTGTGTGTGTGTGTTTTTTCTTTAACCGCAGTGTGACAGCAACGCTGAGTTCACCGCGGCCCAGGAGGAAGTGGCCGTTGGGTTTGTTTTCATTGTGTGTACCGTCCATCTGCTTGACATGTTTTATTGTTTTTTGGAAAATATGAAATATCAGACTTTGTCAGGAATAGAACAATGAAAACCCGGGAGTTTTCCTGTGGTTGTCTCTGGTGTTTAACACCATCCACCGACTTTTTAAACACCAGACATTCATGTCTGAGCTGAAACATGTGTTTCTGAAAAGATAAAATCAACTTTAACACAGAAGCAAACAACTGATCATTTTTTTCCCCCAGAGGGTAGAAAGTATCAAGGACCCGCCCCCAAAAAAGATATAATCACGTCATATTTCTGCATCAGATGTTTGATGGTCGCCGGGACCGAGATCTGATGGTGTCCTGCAAGTTTTCAGAAAATAACAGCATGAAAGAAGCAAAAAATAGATGCAGACGCCCCCTGAACGGTGAGGTGTCGGTCCTGTGGCATTGACTTTATTTTCAATGTGAAGTGTGTAATTAATTTGTTCATCCTCAGGAAAAAAGGTGCTGCTGCTGCTTCACAACTGCTTGTAAGACAGAAGGTGAGCTAATGTGGCCAGTAAGCTAACTGGTAGCATGCTAGCAAAACCAAAACAGGTTTGTCAGCTAACAGGGGTGCTACCAGTTGGCACCAAGCTGTTCCCAAGTTCAAACCTAGCCCAGTTATGTTTTGTTCAAAGGATCAATTTTATATGTTTTGCTATTGCTACATAGCCTAATGTTACATCTTAGCCCCTAATTTACTTACCAGTCTTTGCTGAGAGCTTTCAGTTATCGTTGTTGTAAAGACAAGAGGTTATTAGTGCGTCCTCTTGAGCAGCTACTTCTTCAGGACAACATGGGACGCTTCAGTGACTCAGTATGGTGAAACGTGTGACATGAGACAATCTCTAGAACAGAAAAACTGGTTAGCATGCTAACTTCAGAAGAGGCCAAGAAAGTGAGAGAGAGTGAGAAGCTGCTCTACCTCTGGAGACAGCTGTTGGTGAGTAAAATGAATTAAGTTTTGAATGCTGAACTCACAACGTTTCTTCAGCTAATGGTAAGTAAACAGCTGTTAATGCCTAATGTTAGCTAACGTGTAGCAATAGACTTACACATAGCTCCTTTCAGTGGAGATTTAACATCACTAAAGTTAAAATGGGTTTACACAACACAAACTAGTACTTGTGCGGATATCAGTGGTTTACTAAATATTTAACAACAGGGTATTCCGTCAAGGTGAAGCTAGAAACATAGTTTCAGCAACTTAAGTGGACAAAACTAATAGTTTTAGCTTGTAAATATGACGCGTTCAGATGAAGCAAAAGAGTTTTATTTGGTCGAACTATAATCTGAATGCCGCTTGATGAAATTCAGTTTAATAATAAATGTGAACTGGAAATATTTTTGAAATGCAGTACAGTACTAACACAATTAAATTACCAAGACATTAGACCAAATAACAGGTAAATAAAACGTTAAACGATTAAACAGTTGAGCAATAATTAGTCATTTCCATCTCACTATTTACTCTAAAACGCATGTATTCTTTAAAAAAAAAAGCAACAAAAACACACATTACTAAAAGTCTTTATTAGCTAAAACATTCCTTAGGTTTGAGTGCTTGAACTATTAATGCTGGAACGTATTGTTAGCACGTTATATATTACTAAGGAAATAAGGGAGGGAGTTTAATTTTAGTGATGGTTTTATAAGTAAACTGGTTGAACTCAAATCCAGGAGAGCAGGGTTTTATTGACACAAAATTGACACACTGGCTTCTAGTTGGTCAACAGAGCCAGTGAGATTGTTGCGTTTCCACTGAATTGCAATTTTGATGCAAACTTCATATTTTATAAACGCGCTGCCTGTGACCGTGACAAATAAAAACCTCCGTCGCTCAAGGATAAGGGACCCAGTTGTCAAAGTAATAAAGAACAGGGTGTGTTTGGTTTGTGAATCCTCTGCTGGACCAGTCTGCACGGGATTTCACAGGTCTGTCTGCTGCTCTCTACGTCAGGGTGGATTTAGCTTCACCATAGCGTTCTTTGCTCAGCATTATCCTCCCTTAAGCCAGCCTGGATTACCTGCTGGAAAGGTCATCAGGAGGTGAGGGTGTAGTGTTGAACCGGCTCCTCTGAAGTGTTAATGGCTGACAATGTAAATGTAAACACAGGTCTAAGGTCACCGGCAGCTAAAGGGTGGTCTATTAGTGAGTTAGATTATCTTAGCGTGGATGTCAGTGTTAATAAACAGAACAGTAATGTCTGTCCCTTGTTCTGGTGTTGGTTACTTGTGGCACTGCTGCTGTTTACCTGTGCGAACACACCTGTAGACAGCTTCAGGTTTATGTTAATAACAACTAAAACGATGAGTTAAGACTTCACTCATTCAGCTGATTGGTTCTTCTGTAGGTTCATCACTAACAGAGACACTGTCCACATCTTCATGTTATTTTCACATTGTCATTTGAAAACTGTTGTAAAAAATATCCATTAGAGTCCCTCTTTAAAAGCAACTGTCTCCTCGCAGCTGCGTTTCTATGCAAGTGATCAACAAGCTATATAATTTGTAGAGTATGTAAAGTTTTGCTACGCTGTACATAGCTGAACAATTAGCATAAACAGCTGTTTACTTACCAGTTTATTGTCAAGAGCTTCGAGCTATTTACGTTTTACAATACAAGTGGTAAAGTACGTCCTCTAAGCAGCTAACCCTTTCAAACCCTACAGTGACTCGGTATCGGAAAAGTGACAGAGCCTAGTTGGTTAGCATGCTAAACTTAAGTAGAAGACAAGAGTTAACATTAGGTGTTTCCTTCCATCTCTGGAGACAGCTGCTTGGTGATGGAAAGGATGTATGTATGATGCTAGAACTCACAAATGTCTCTTTCTAGAGTGGTGAGTAAACAGCTGTAAAATGCTAACGTTAAGCTATGAGACAAATACAACAACCTTAACAGTACAAATAGCTCCTTTTAACCAAAGTTTTTTTGTCTGTAAGACCACAGCAGGACTCTGGATTTGAACCTGGTCTCTTTTCTGGTGGATCTGTCCTGATCGTACTCCATCCATTCCACCCACAACCCCCCCACCTTATAATTAAAATGTTGTGCTTCAGTATTTAAAAGGAAACATTTTAATGAGATGACAATTTCCTACAAAACTTATCTGCTGTTGCAGTTTCGCTTTAAACACCATGAACAGTAACGTGCATTTATTTCACATTAGTCTTTGTTAGCTGAAGTCGTTCTCTCTCCGTGTCGAAATTCTCCTATCGCAGGAAGCGAAAGTCGTGGTGAAGAGTGGAGAGTTACTTCTTGAGGTGAGTCCATGACTTCGTGTTCTAGGTTCTTGAAGTTAGCAGGATTTTCCCGCTTTTTCTCACTCACATGACAGCAGTGACCTCGCTCCAGGAGTTTCTCTGCGTTGTGTCGTTTGCCTACAAATGGGGAAGGAAGCGTCCGAGCTGTCTGAAGATGACGTGTGTGGTTGAGATGTGTTACAAACCCTCTGCAGCTTCCATGCTAGAAACACAGGACGATGAGCGTGTACACAAAAACAACAACACCTGCAGCAGAAGGAATTATGCATTGTGGGTACTACTGTGGGGCTTTGAAGATGCTTGTCTGACACAGCCCATTGACCCTTCAGTCAGAATGATGATATGATGAATGGATGATGATGATGATAGATGAGATGATGTTTTAGTGGTCAGATCAGAGCTCGAGCCTCTTAGGAGAAACAACCTTTGATCTCCCTACCTGCGGCTGTCAGAGCTGCGATGATCACCCATGAAGAGGAAGAGGGGGGTTATGGGTAACACAATCACTTCAGGTGGTTATTTACTAGCACCGTGGAGTGTTTTCTGCTCATAACTCGTAGGAAGGACGCTTAGCTGTAAATAAAAAGAAGTTCTTTATTTAAGATCTCTTGAGTTATTTTAACTTTTAATTTCTTGTATTTTGCTTCTTTTATCTTCTGGAAATTTGAAATCTTGAGTTTGGAAACAGAAAAAACATCTTAAAACCCAACATCACGATTCAGGCGTCTTCCAGACGCTTTCAGCACATCTTCCAGTGTCCTCATCAAGAACGCACTTCAATGCAAGTTTATGCAAGTGGACCATGAAAGCTACAGCCAAGTTCTTTCTATGACCGACATGAGAATGCAGATGAAAATTCCGAAATAGAAAGTAGCAGCATTTGAATGAAACCAAATTATTTAGTTCTTTTCTTTTCTTGAGTCTTAGATTCATTTACCTAGAGCTGAAATTATGATGCGACAAACAAGGACACGGCCGTGGTCACGCTCGACGAGGCTGTATACCGTACACTCTCGTGACGTCACTGTCCGCGCTGTTAATGTTAAATGACTTATTACATCTGTGTCCTCCGTTGGTTATTTATAACGATCGTCATTGTCTCTGAGCCAGCCAATCAGACGCAGGGAGAAACAGTGGACGAGGGGCCGTGGAGGATTAACCGTTGCAGGCAGGAAGAACCTGGAGCTGGGGACAGCCCCCCCCCCCCCCCCGAGGTTCACAGTCAGCCTGCTGCAGTTGTTGTGCTGTAACGTCTGATCATCATTAACATCTTAACCTTCCGTGCACACTTGCCGTGCCTTCCGCCAAACGAAGCCCGAGGCCGCAGCTCTGACTCACTCATCTGCAGTCCCAGCGCCATAACTTCCCACGGCCCGATGACAGCGCAGAAAGCAGCACGCCGTCACCTGAGGCGAACGCCGGCTCCCTGATAGCTCCATTACTCTGCAGAAGAAGTGTTTTATTTTAACCTCGCTAATCCTGCAGGACATGCCTCTGCTCTCTCATGAGCCCCGTTCGGTCAGGATTAAAAAATTAGTGCCGCAGCGAGGAGGCGGGGGGACTGTCCATCGTCGCTGAGGCATGGTCTGTAATATTAGTGGCCGTAAATCTTCCATGTTAATAGTTTTCACAGCCAGCAGCCGGACTAGCTGAAGAACAAGAAGACGGCTCAGAGTCTGACGCTGTGAAACTGAACACACAATAATCAACACTCCCATCAGCCACAGGTCGGCCGGCCACTAGAGGGCAGCAGAGACTCTCCGACCGGAACCACCATCGACCCTCTGACACGAGCCGGAGGAGCGTCTCCTGAAATACCGCCCCTACTGTGGCGGGCAGACCGCACCTCGGTTTGTTACGGTTTACAATAATAAACATTAACAACTGTATTTAGAGCGGCGCACCTACTTTTTGTCGGCCGTGGTTACTAATAATAACGGTCCATGCTTGGTTAGGTTTAGGAAAAGATGTGTGATACTTCTCAACATTAGACGATTTTTGTTGTCATGGTTTACGATTTAACTGCTGGTTTCACACCGGGAATCGAACACAACGGCTCTCCTGCGTCACATTCATCTGTCCACCACCTCCTCCTCCTGACGTGGACTCTTCCTGTCATCATCGCTACGACCACTAATGTCTCCTAGCAACAAAACCTAAACTATGATGTCATAATGCTGACAGACGACCTGTGACCTGTGGGCTCGTTGTTACAGGACAGACTCAATATTAAACAGGACATGGAATGATAAAATCAATAAACCACTGCTGTAGATTTATTTTTGATTGGTTTCAATATTATTTAACTTATTATTATTATATATTATTATCATCGATCATCTTCATTATTATTATAATGGATGGTAATAATAATTAATAATAATAATAATAATTATCATTACAATCATTATAATAATAATAATAATAATAATTATTATTATTATTATTAATATTATCATTATTATTATTTCAATGCAGCCCTGCAGGATAATAATCAACACCTGCTTTGTCGTCATGAAGCGACTCTCGGGAGCTGAAGTGAATTTTAAACAGAATAAACTTCAGGTAAAGTTCAACGAGCTTTTCATGAAATCAGCAGCAGAGACTCAGGAGCTGGAGCTCGTTTAGTCTTAATTAGGCTCCAGACTTGTTCTGCTTCATGCTTCACACATGCGTCCACTCGTATCGAGACCTGGATGCCTCCGAGTGTTTTCTGCTGTCCCTTAGTTTTTCATGTTCCTTCACCACAACACCACCACACACACACCACACAACTACACACACACACACAGGCTATTCCTGCTCTAATCACAGTCACACACAGGTGTGGAGTGCGGCACGAAGGGACTGGAGCAGACAGCTGATTGGTCCTCGCCAGCGTGTGTGATGATAACAACACCCTGGGGTGGGGGGGGG
>NW_019174604.1:959868-1026027 GCF_002260705.1 Seriola dumerili | reverse complement strand
TCCCCCCCCCCCCCCCCCATCACCTCCACCTCCCAGGAGAATAAACCACGACTCCTCATTTAATTCCGCTGCTGGCAGCCTCCAAAGGGCCAGAGGAACGCGTTGCAATCCACACAACACACTACACTTGATAACAGGTGCTGGAGTGGTGTGGCTGTGTGAGGTGTGCGGTGTTGTTTTCCTGAAAACACCTGCCTGACCACCTGGTCAGGAGCTTTTGCCTTCAGCCTCAGCAGAATTGACTGGTGGTGGATCGTCCGACAGACCCGCAGCTGAGCAGCATCTTCAACTCCACAGAGATACATGAGTCCCTTCGTTAATTATTGCCTCACACCCAAAGGTAGGTTATTATATTAACAAATGGGAATTCAGTCGATCGTTCCTTGTAATCAAAGAGATTCTGCAGCCACCAATTTTTAGACTAATTTTTATAATGTATTTGTGACAAAGAAGGGGAAAAAGAAAAAAAAAGAGTTTTGAAAATGGAGACGAGGACTATGGGGTGTTATAAAAATCTGTCTCTTTTTGTTTAATTTCACTCAATTTACAGAGTTTTTTAGTCGATAAAAAACCTAAAAAGTATTTCAGTCTAACTTTTTTGTCTTCTGAAGCTCTTGTGGCCCTCAGCTGTTGCCCCTTCTTGTAGTGGTGTACAGTTACCAGTGGTTACAGCTTTGTTTACTTATTGTTTTGACACACTGCTGTGTTTTTAATTCCACAAAGCTGGCAACGCTTCTTCGGTGAAAACGGTCACCGTACACCCGTGGAAGGCTGAAAACCGAAGTCAGGACGGTTCCCTGAACCCCTGCAAGAGATTTTTTTGTTTAATACTCACCCTGTTCCCGCCCAAATTTGAGCGTTGCGTCTGCAAAGCACAAGCGTTTCCCTGTCACCTAGCAAACCTTTCACAAACATTTAGGTTGCTCCAGAACAACGCTTCCTCCAAGAAAGTAACTGACACAGAACCACGGTTTGGTTAGATCAGCCCCAGGGTCAGCTAGGCGACCTCTTCCCACTCCAAAAAACTGGATGCGTGGGGGCGTCTGAGGCCCAAGCCGACCGGCGGGTCTGCTGCACATCTAATGTATCTGTGTGAATCTCTTAAATGAGAAATTGACAGTTGCTGTCAAAGAGTCGCACGGTTAATCCTCGGCGGGTGGGGGGCGAGGCCCTCTTTGAACTGGAGCTTGCCCATTAATTTAAATCTCTACAGACAGAAACACATTGTGAGGTGGGTGGGAACACAGACATGAAAAACCGACATCGGGTTTTGGATTTTTTTTTTTTTTTTTAATAACACAAACAACAAGAGGATAAATGTTTTCAAAACCACTGAAACCTTTTAGCTCGAATTGAAACCTCGTTCGACAGGTTTTTTTTAATATCACTAAATATGGGACCGTGGAACAGGAAGAAGGATATAGTTGGATTCAGTCTTTTACTAGGTCGCAGCCAAGGGAACGAATGGAGCGAAGGAGGAGACATCTTGAAGTTCACATAGTAATGTTTGTTGTTGTCCCCTGTTAAGTTTTCCGTCCCAACACTCTCTGGTTTTTCGTTCTCGCAGGAGTCCAGAGAGAAGGTAAGCCTGGGAGGACCGTCTTTCAACAGCCTCCATGCGATCCTGCTTTGTAGATGTTTTCAATTGAAAAATCCCCAGCGCGCTGAACTTTTTCTAGAAACCTCTTCTTTTCATGGTCACGGTCTTTTTAATTTGAACCCGAGACATTCACCAACCTTCCACTGAGTTAGTTTCTTCCTTTTAACCCTAACCAGTTCCATAAACAAAGGGACAAACCATGGAACTTTCCCTTTTCAGGTGCATCCAGTCTTTTTGGTTTCCTGTACTTAACAACCTAACCAGAAACATAAAACCAAAGCCGGTGGGTTGAAACAGGAAACTGGTCCTTTATCTCATCTCCGGGTCCAAAGTCCCTGCCTAGGTTGCGCCGGACGTATCCCATCAAGAACTTTAAATAAAGAAGGACGTCACCTCCTGTGGACTCACCCAACAGGTTTGTTCTGAAGCCTTCAAGAAGTGGGAGCTGCTCCGCTTTTGCCAATCCTTCGGCAGTGGTCTCACTCCGCCATAACTCCCCAGCTTAATTTATAAAAATGGGTCCAAAGAGGAAAGGGCTTTTTGGAGTCGGTTTTGTAACGCCAAACATACCGCTTCACCCACCTGTCACTCAAGCCAGGCCCACGCCCTCCCAATCCTCCCATAACGGTTAGTTCCCCCCTTAATAAATGTAAAACAGCGTGAGTTTTTATAAACAGGGTTTCATGAAGGAGGAAATCACTCTAGAGACCCAAAACACAGTTTTTTGTACCAGGCTGTAAACATGGTTTGATTTCTGCTGTTAAAAGTTTGGACCATTTTTTAACAATGAGGAAGTCTATTGGACTGTGACCTCACTTGATGGAAGCCCAAGAAACTCTTTAGTTGGTCGTTTAAAGGATAACACTGGCAGCTTTTCTGCTTTCTTCATGTTTCAAGCCCTTGGAGGTGAATGCTTTGGACTTTTCAGATGAAGAAACCAAATCTGCAAGGTTTTGGGAAATGGTGGGTCCAGGGTGGGCGGGGCCCTTGGTGACTGCTTGTTTGTGACCACTCATCACAAGTTCCCAAAGAAAGTTCCTGACGGCCTGGTTATTAAAGGCTAGTTTCTGAATACATAGTGGCTTTCGGGTCTTGGATCCTTGTGAACCTGAGGCTTTGAATTTATTTTCACGTTATTAATAATACGAAGCTAAGAGCTGATCTATATCACACTACACATGGACCACAGACCTTTTACACTGGAGGGAGCTTTTAAGAAAACAAGGACTTCCTTAGGATTAAATATAGAAATGGATTGACTTTTGATGAAGAGAAATTTTTGAGCCACGTGCACTGGTCCATCCCTGGCTGTATTCCAGGGGGACGATCCACTGATGACAAACCTGCCGGATACCACGCAAGACATGGCCTGGGATGCTTCCCCTGCAGGGCGACTGGTGCAGAGTGCGGCGCCTGTCGGTGGGCGTCACCCTTAAATATAGCCCCGAGTTCCCACTGAGACCCCCCAGCAACACGCCTGGTGGTTTCACATGCAAACAGCTTTTGTACAGTGGCCCCTGGTGGAATGACCCTCTTTTACTTGTACCTATCTGAAACACAAACATCACACATCTCATTCTACAACACTACCACACAACACCACAACCACACCACCACGACACAACACAACACACAAACACACGAGGTCCGCTTGCATATTCAGGAAGCAATCCCACCTCCTCCACATAAGGCAGCAATGTGGTGAACATCACCCTGCGGCTCACCAGCTGCCTCGCGAGTGTTGAAGCCCATAAATAAAACATGGCTGACCAAAAATGAGCCACACACCACACACACACACACCACACACACACACACACACACACACACACACATACACACACACACACACCACACATACAGTAAATAGCAGCCCAAGGACCCTTCTGGGAAAGTTGCTATGTTTTGCAAGATTCAGGTGAGGTTTCCTCATGTCATAAGACGGGGCTTTTTTCCTCTTCTCTTCCTGGGTTTTCTGTTGTAAAAATGGAACCTCATGTGAAAGAGGTTGGAAACCAGTGAGGTTCCAGAGGTCAGAAACCAGAGTTGAGGGTTTGAATCCAGATGTTTGATGTCCATGAGGAGAATGAAAACATCAGATTTCCTCTTCCTTTCTCTTCCCCTTTCTTCCCTCTCTTCTACCTTCCATTTATATTCCTTCTTTAAATGCCTTCTCTTCCTTCCTTCCTTCCTTCCTTGCACTCGTCTGTTTCTCAGGGAATCTGGCTCATTCATCTTTTTATCTCCCTCCAATCGCAGACATCCAGTTCTGCCAATCTCTGTGTTCCTGGTTTGGTCAAGATAAGAAGCTCAAGTTTGCCACAGCCAGCCCCGCCTCCATCTGAATGACTTCCCTCTTTAATCCTCATCCGCCATCTTCCCTTCGTCTTTCATCCCCCTTCCTCGTGTCCCCCAGCCCTCGCCACAACATCGCTGTCAGACACTCGCTTTTCAAAACAAGGCCACGCCACGTCGAGCGGATTGGTATTGGAACAGACAGAGTTATATCTGACACCTGCGATGACAAGGGCTGGAGCTTCACCATGAAGGGGTTACTGAACAGGCCGGAGAGACACGGGAGGAACAGGACATGGGACGTCAGTCAGCCAGGAAAGAGACACAAACACAAAGAGACACAAACAACCACAAAGAGACAAAAAACAAACCACAAACAGACAATAAGAGACCAAAAACAAACACAAAAGACAAAGAAGACAAAACAACAAGCCAAAGAGACAAAGAGACCAAACCACAAAGAGACAAAAAAACCACCAACAACAAAGAGACACAAACACCACAAAGAGACAAAAACAAACACAAAGAGACACAAAGAGACAAAAGCAAAGACCACAAAGAGAGACAAAAACAAAAAACACGAACAAGAAGTACAAAAGAGACAAAAAACAAACCACAAAGAGGCAACCAAAAACAAACACCAAAAGAGACAAAAGATACAACCAAAAGACGACCACAAAGGAAGCACACCAAAAGACAAACACACAAAGAACACAAACAACACAAAGACAAAGAGACAAAAAAACAACACAACACACAAAGAGCGACACCAAACAACCACAAAGAGACAAAGAGACAAAAACAACCACACAAAGAGACAAAGACGACAACAAAACAAACACAAAGGAACAAAGAGAACAAAACACAGACACAAAACGAGACAAAAAACAACCACACAAAAGAACACAGAGACAAAAACAAACACAAACAGACAAAAGAGACAAAAAACAAACACCAAGAGACCAAAGAGCAGACAAAACACAAAGAGACAAAAAAACCACAAAAGAGACAAACGAGACCAAACAACCACAAAGAGAACAAAAACAAACACAACAACAAAGAGACAAGAGACAAAAACAACCACAAAGAGACAAACAAAACACAAAGAGACAAAAGACCAAACAACCACCACAAAGAGACAACAAACAAAAAACAACAAAGACAAAGAGACCAAAACAACCACAAAGAGACAAAAAACAAACACAAAGAGACACAAACAAACCACAAAGAGGGACAAAGAGACAAAAAACAAACACAAAGAGAACACAACAACCACAAAGAAGACAAAAACAAACCACAAAAAGACAAAAGAGACACAAAAACAACACACAAAGAGACAAAAGAGACAAAAACAACCACAAAGAGACAAAAAACAACCACAAAGAGACAAGAAGAGACAAAAAACAAACACAAAACAAAGACACAAAGAGACAAAACAACCACAAGAGACACAAAAACAACCACAAAGAGACAAAGAGACACAAAACAACTACAAAGAGACAAAGAGACAAAAACAACCACAAACGAACAAAAACAACCACAAAGAGACAAAAGCAAAAACAACCAAACACCACAAAGAGACAAAGAGACACAAACGACCACAGAGACAAAAACCACTGCTGTGATGCAAAA
This sequence comes from Seriola dumerili, assembly GCF_002260705.1. Lineage (NCBI taxonomy): Eukaryota > Metazoa > Chordata > Actinopteri > Carangiformes > Carangidae > Seriola > Seriola dumerili. Next base: position 1,020,500 of record NW_019174604.1, on the reverse strand, counting down.
TGACCCAAACAGACCTTGAGGATCCTAGGGATTGTGGACAGTTATAGATTACAGGAGCATCATGACACTAACGAGATGTAAAACCACAAACGTGTCTCAGTCTCAGTGTTCTCGTCAACATTTGCGGCGTCTTTTACGACTGTGCCCAGGAGCTTGTTGTCTAATCTCTCCTTGAGTATTTGTTGGATTTGTTGATGCGATCGACAGCAGAGTCAGAGGACGAGGTTCTTCTCCAATCTGGTTAAGTGTGAAGATGACAGATAAGGTTTTAAAAAAACCCCTCACTCTTCATTCCCTCCAACACCTTCGCCTCGTGGGGTGAAACGAAGAATCAATTTGTTAGAGTCACTTCATTTTCTCTCCTCCTTCTTCTCTCTTCCTCTCTCTCTCCCAAACTTCACTGGCCTACTCTTTTCTGAGCTTTGAAAAATTGTCTTTGGCGAGGGTTGGATCAGAGTTGTTGGGGATGGCGGGGGAGGCGGGGAGGCGCCCGGGCAGAGGAAGCGAGTGAAGGCTTGCCCCTTTTATCTTCCTGCCCAGACCTCCATCATGTCTGACTCTCCCTCTCTCTTCTATCTCTTCCTCTCTCCCTCTCCCATGTTGTGAGAATTACTCATCGCCACAGATTCTTGCATCTAGACTAAAAAGACCGACTGCTCTTGAAAATGTTGATGATGAAACGTTCTGAACAACAAAACAGTCTTTTTGATACCGTTTCCAGATCTTTGGTGAATTTTCAAGATGTAAAGTAAGAAGCCACTGAGGAGTGTGTGTACAGCTGCTAACGCTGACCTCGGTCCACCAGGTGCGCAGGTGATGGATGAAAGACTGGAGTGATGTGACTTCAGCACATCACCGACTTCAGAAGAAACTAGAACCACCTCCTCGTGGTTGTATCCCTCCTCCTCCACTCAGACTAGTCTCAGGTCACATCCTGTTTATCCAGAGTCAGAGAAAATATTAATAATTTGTGAGAAAGTTTTGTCATAATTTCTGTGTGAAGTTTTTAGTAATGGCTAAAAAGTGTTTCCCCCTTGAGGAAGACAAGGGCTTTCACAAGGCCCAAGTCATGTTTTTGGTGTGGTCCACCGTGACCTTAACCTTTGACCCTCGAACTGACCCCCAAAATCTAATTAAGTAGCGATCCATTGAGTCCACGGTGAATGTTTTGTGCCAAATTTGAAGAAGTCCGCCCGTCGAGGTGTCACTGAGACATCGTGTCCACGAGAATGACGAGGCTGGACGGACAACCTGAAATCAGAGTGACAGCCGCTCTGACTGTCGCCGACACGGAGGAATAAAAAGATTTCAGGAAACTTCAAACACGTCAGTTTCAGTGTTTATTAATTGAAAATGTTCTTACTGGATGTGTGTGTGTCTGTGTGTGTGTGTGTGTGTGTGTGTGTGTGTGTGTGTGTGAGTGTGTGTGTGTGTGTGTGTGTGTGTGTGTGTGTGTGTGTGTGTATCTTTGTCCTTGTTGGTGGTGTGTGTGTGTGTGTGTGAGCCCATCAGGCTGCTGCCTCAGCACAGAGGGGGCAGACGTGTAAATCTTTGGCCTCATTAGCTTCATGTTGTCCGACGACACTCTCTCTGTTCATGTTCCACAACGACACGGCAACATCCAAACACGCTGACACAGCCTCCAAATCAATGGGCCAATTAATCAATCCATCAATAAGTCAGACGGCGAGCCAACGAGCCGTGCAACCTGCTGACCGGTTAAAGAGCAGATCAGCAGCCGCTGACAGAAAAGAAACCGACGGCCTCATCGATTCCTCCCTGAGAGACCGGCTGCAGCATCAACAGCTGATGACGGAGAAACATCAGAGTGGTTTCTCCTCAAATCTGATACTGAATATCTTTAGGTTCAAATAAAGCATCGATCTGAATACGTCAGCTTGTGGCTGTGGGGAATTAAAACCTATTTTTCACTGTTTTTGACCAAGAACTCGATAAAGAAACGGATGTGTGGCACTAAGCCAGAGGCAGCGCCGCTCACATGTTACACATCGTTGTGTAGGTTGTTGGTTTGTGCCTCGTCATGCTGATGCTCACCCCGCTCTCTCTTCCTGTTTTGGTTGTTGTTGCTCGGCTGAACAGACGACCGTTTTACTACAGGAAGTGAGACAGGAGCTGGTTACTGTGTGTGTGTGTGTTTTTCTTTAACCGCAGTGTGACAGAAAGCTGAGTTCACCGCGGCCCAGGAGGAAGTGGCCGTTGGGTTTGTTTTCATTGTTGTACCGTCCATCTGCTTTGACATGTTTTATTGTTTTTGTGAAAATATGAAATATCAGTCTTTGTCAGGAATAGAACAATGAAACCCGGGAGTTTTCCTGTGGTTGTCTCTGGTGTTTACACCATCCACCGACTTTTAACGACAGACATTCAGTGTCTGAGCTGAAGACATGTGTTTCTGAAAAGATAAAATCAACTTTAACACAGAAGCAAACAACTGATCATTTTTTCCCCAGAGGGTAGAAAGTATCAAGGACGCCCCCCAAAAGATATAATCACGTCATATTTCTGCATCAGATGTTTGATGTGTCGGCGGGACCGAGATCTGATGGTGTCCTGCAAGTTTCAGAAAATCAAAGCATGAAAGAAGCAAAAATAGATGCAGACGCCCCCTGAACGGTGAGGTGTCGGTCCTGTGTGCATTGACTTTATTTTCAATGTGAAGTGTGTAATTAATTTGTTCATCCTCAGGAAAAAGGTGCTGCTGCTGCTTCACAACTGCTTGTAAGACAGAAGGTGAGCTAATGTGGCCAGTAAGCTAACTGGTAGCATGCTAGCAAACCAAAACAGTTTGTCAGGCTAACAGGGGTGCTACCAGTTGGCACCAGCTGTTCCCAAGTTCAAACCTAGCCCAGTTATGTTTTGTCAAAGGATCAATTTATATGTTTTGCTATTGCTACATAGCTAATGTTAGCATTAGCCCCTATTTACTTACCAGTCTTTGCTGAGAGCTTCAGTTATCGTTGTGTAAAGACAAGAGGTTATAGTGCGTCCTCTGAGCAGCTACTTCTTCAGGACAGACTGGACGCTTCAGTGACTCAGTATTGGAAAGTGATGAGACAGTCTGACAGCATCAGAGCTAGCTGGTTAGCATGCTAACTTCAGAAGAGGCCAAGAAGTGAGAAGTGAGAAGCTGCTCACCTCTGGAGACAGCTGTTGGTGAGTAAATGAATTAAGTTTGATGCTGAACTCACAACGTTTCTTCTAGACTGGTAAGTAAACAGCTGTTAATGCTAATGTTAGCTACGTAGCAATAGACTTACACATAGCTCCTTTCAGTGGAGATTTAACATCACTAAGTTAAAATGGGTTACACAACACAAACTAGTACTTGTGCGGATATCAGTGGTTACTAAATATTTACAACATGTACCGTCAGGTGGAACTAGAACATAGTTTTCAGCATTAAGTGACAAAACTAATAGTTTTAGCTTGTAAATATGACGCGTTCAGATGAAGCAAAGAGTTTATTTGGTCGACATATCTGAACTGACGCTTGATGAAATTCAGTTTAATAATAATGTGAACTGGAAATATTTTGAAATGCAGTACAGTACTAACACAATATTAAATTACCAAACATTAGCCAATAACAGGTAAAAAAACGATTAACGTTAGCATAATTAGTCATTTCCATCTCACTATTTACTCTAAAACGCATGTATTTCTTTAAAAAAAAAAGCAACAAAAACACACATTACTAAAGTCTTTATTAGCTAAAACATTCCTTAGGTTTTAGTGTTGAACGTATTTAGTCATCTGAAACTAGCTAGCAGTTACTAAGAAATAAGAGGAGGGAGTTTATTTAGTGATGGATTTATAAGTAACTGGTGAACTCAATCCAGGAGAGCAGGGTTTTATTGACACATAATTGACACACTGGCTTCTAGTTGGTCAACAGAGCCAGTGAGATTGTTGCGTTTCCACTGAATTGCAGTGATTTTGATGCAAACTCATATTTTCATAAACGCTGCTGTGACCGTGACAATAAAAACCTCCGTCCGCTCAGGATAAGGGACCCAGTCGTTCCACCTGTGAACAGTAATAAAGAACAGGGTGTTTTGGTTGTGAATCCTCTGCTGGACCAGTCTGAGGATTCACAGGTCTGCTGCTGCTGCTGCTCTACGTCAGGGTGGATTAGCTTCACCAGCGTCTTTGCTCAGCATTATCCTCCCTAAGCCAGCCTGGATTACCTGCTGGAAAGGTCATCAGGAGGTGAGGGTGTAGTGTTGAACCGGCTCCTCTGAGTGTTAATGGCTGACAATGTAAATGTAAACACAGGTCTAAGGTCACCGGCAGCTAAAGGGTGGTCTATTAGTGAGTTAGATTATCTTAGCGTGGATGTCAGTGTTAATAAACAGAACAGTAAATGTCTGTCCCTTGTTCTGGTGTTGGTTACTGTGGCACCTGCTGCTGTTACCTGTGCGAACACACCTGTAGCAGCCTTCAGGTTTATGTAATAACAACTAAACGATGAGTTAAGACTCACTCATTCAGCTGATGGTTCTCTGTAGGTTCATCACTAACAGAGACACTGTCCACATCTTCATGTTATTTTCACATTGTCATTTGAAAACTGTTGTAAAAATATCCATTAGAGTCTCTTTAAAGCAACTCTGTCTCCTCGCAGCTGTGTTTCTATGCAAGTGAACTTCAACAGCTATATAATTTGTAGAGTATGTAAGTTTTGCTACTGCTACATAGCTAACATTAGCATAAACAGCTGTTTACTTACCAGTTTATTGTCAAGAGCTTCAGCTATTTTTACGTTTACAATACAAGTGGTTAAAGTACGTCCTCTGAGCAGCTACTCCTTCAGACCCTACAGTGACTCGGTATCGGAAAGTGACAGAGCTAGTTGGTTAGCATGCTAACTTAAGTAGAAGACAAGAGTTAACATTGGTGTTTCCTTCCATCTCTGGAGACAGCTGTTGGTGAGTGAAGGATGTAGTTTGATGCTGAACTCACAATGTTTCTTCTAGAGTGGTGAGTAAACAGCTGTAAAATGCTAACGTTAGCTATGTAGCAACAACAAACCTTACAGTACAAATAGCTCCTTTAACCAAAGTGTTTTTGTTCTGTAAACCACAGACAGGACTCTGGATGTGAACCTGGTCTCTGGTGGGACTGTCCTGATCTTTGTAAATCCACCATCCACCCCAACCCCCCCACCTGTTAATAAATGTTGTGCTTCAGTTATTAAAAGGAAACTTTTAATGAGATGACATTTCCTACAAAACTTATCTGCTGTTGCAGTTTCGCTTTAAACACCATGAACAGTAACGTGCATTTATTTCACATTAGTCTTTGTTGCTGAAGTCGTTTCTCTCCGTGTCGAAATTCTCCGTCATCGCAGAGGAAGCGAAAGTCGTGGTGAAGAAGTGAGAGTACTTCTGAGGTGAGTCCATGACTTCTGTTCAGGTTTTGACAGTTAGCAGGATTTTCCCGCCTTTTTCTCACTCACATGACAGCAGTGACCTCGCTCTCAGGAGTTTCTCTGCGTTGTGTCGTTGCTACAAATGGGGAAGGAAGCGTCCGAGCTGTCTGAAGATGACGGTGTGGTTGAGATGTGTTACAAACCCTCTGCTGCTTCCTGTACAGTCAGACCACAGAGAACACAGATGACTTACACAACAACAACTGCAGCAGAGGATTATGCATTGTGGGTACTCTGTGGGGCTTTGAAGACTTGTCCTCCATGACCTTCAGTCAGATGATGATGATGATGATGATGATGATGATGATGATGATGATGATGATGATGATGTTTGTGGTCAGATCAGAGCTCGAGCCTCTTAGGAGAAACAACCTGATCTCCCTCCTGCGGCTGTCAGAGCTGCGATGATCACCAGAGAGGAGAGGGGGGTTATGGGTAACACAATCACTTCAGGTGGTTTCCTGCACCGTGGAGGGTTTCTCTGCTCATCGTAGGAAGGACCTGAGCTGTAAAGAAAAGAGTTTTATTTAGATCTCTTGAGTTTTTTTAACTTTTAATTTCTTGTATTTTGCTTCTTTTTTCTTTCTGAAGTTTCAATCTTGAGTTTGGAAACAGAAAAACATCTTAAAACCCAACATCCACGTTCAGGCGTCTTCCAGAGCTTTCAAGCACATCTTCCGGTCCTCATCAAGCAAATGGCGTTTTATGGCGTGACCATGAAGCTACAGCCAAGTTTCTATGACGACCATGAGATGCAGATGAAAATTCTGAAATAGAAAGTAGCAGCATTTGAATGAAACCAAATTATTTAGTTCTTTTCTTTTCTTTGAGTCTTTAGATTCATTTCCTAGAAGCTGAAATGATGCGACAACAAGGACACGGCCGTGGTCACGTGTAACGAGAGGCTGTAACCGACACATTAGTGACGTCACTTCCTCGCTGTAATGTTAAACTTATTACATCTGTTCCTCCGTTGGTTTTTAAAACGTCGTCATTGTCTCTGAGCAGCCAATCAGAGCAGGGAGGAAACAGTGACGAGGCCGTGGAGGATTAACCGTCTGCAGGCAGGAAAACTTGCGAGCTGGACCAGCCCCCCCCCCCCCCCCGAGGTTCACAGTCAGCTGCTGCAGTGTGTGCTGTAACGTCTGATCCTCATTAACATCTTAACCTCCGTGCACACTTGCCGTGCTTCCCGCCAAAACAAAGCCCGAGGCCGCAGCTCTGACTCACTCATCTGCAGTCCCAGCGCCATAACTTCCCACGGCCCGATGACAGCGGCAGAGCAGCACGCCGTCACCTGAGGCGAACGCCGGCTCCCTGATAGCTCCATTTACTCTGCAGAAGAAGTGTTTTATTTTAACCTCGCTAATCCCCTGCAGGACATGCCTCTGCTCTCTCATGAGCCCCGTTCGGTCAGGATTAGTGCCGCAGCGAGGAGGCGGGGGACTGTCATCGTCGCTGAGGCATGTCTGTAATATTAGTGAGCCGTAAATCTTCCATGTTAATAGTTTTCACAGACCGAGCAGCCGGACTGAGCTGAAGAACAAGAGACGGCTCAGAGTCTGACGCTGTGAAACTGAACACACAATAATCACACTCCCATCAGCCCACAGGTCGGCCGGCCACTAGAGGGCAGCAGAGACTCTCCGACCGGAACCACCATCGACCCTCTGACACGAGCCGGAGGAGCGTCTCCTGAAATACCGCCCCTACTGTGGCGGGCAGACCGCACCTCGGTTGTTACGGTTACAATAATAAACATTACAACTGTATTTAGAGCGGCGCACCTACTTTTGTCGCCGTGGTTACTATAATAACGGTCATGGCTTGGTTAGGTTTAGGAAAAGATGGTGATACTTCCTCAACATTAGACGATTTTTGTTGTCATGGTTACGATTTAAACTGCTGGTTTCACACGGGAATCGAACACACGGCTCTCCTGCGTCACATTCATCTGTCCACCACCTCCTCCTCCTGACGTGGACTCTTCCTGTCATCATCGCTACGACCACTAGATGTCTCCTAGCAACAAAACCTAACTATGATGTCATAATGCTGACAGACGACCTGTGACCTGTGGGCTCGTTGTTACAGGACAGACTCAATATTAAACAGGACATGGAATGATAAAATCAATAAACCACTGCTGTAGATTTATTATTGATGGTTTTCTATATATTTAATTATTATTATTATTATTATTATCATCATCATCTTCATTATTATTATAATGATGGTAATAATAATAATAATAATAATAATAATTATCATTACCATCATTATAATAATAATAATAATAATAATTATTATTATTATTATTAATATTATCATTATTATTATTTCATGCAGCCCTGCAGGATAATAATCACACCTGCTGTCGTCATGAAGCGACTCTCGGAGCTGAAGTGAATTTTAACAGATAAACTTCAGGTAAAGTTCAACGAGCTTCATGAAATCAGCAGCAGAGACTCAGGAGCTGGAAGCTCGTTAGTCTTAATTAGCTCCAGACTTGTTCTGCTGCCTTCACACATGCGTCCACTCGTATCGAGCTGGAGGCCTCCGAGTGTTTTCTGCTGTCCTTAGTTTTCATGTTCCTCACACACACACACACACACACACACACACACACACACACACAGCATCCTGCTCTAATCACAGTCACACACAGGTGTGGATGTGCGGCACGAAGGGACTGGGAGCAGACAGCTGATTGGTCCTCGCAGCGTGTGATGATAACAACACCCTGGGGGGTGGGGGGGGCAGTGCTTCTGTGTTTTCATTCACATCTGAGAGGCTGAATTGGAAACACCTGATGAAACTCTGATGCAAACGGGGCTGAATGTTGTGGAGGCTTCTCTGGCAGAGCTACACAGCATCTGACACGTCTCACCAAAATAAAAGCGCGTTTGATGCCGACACGCTTCGCAGCACTGATCCGGCGTGACTCTGGTGTTTTCTCATTTCATACGTTTCTCGTCTCTTGAATGTTTATTCTGACTGAAGCTCATGATAATCAGTTTAGTCAAACCTCGCAGGCTCATTCGCCGCTCTGCAGACCCGGCTCTGAAAACATCCTGCGAGCAGCAGCCAGCGATCGGGTCACATCACACGTGTCAGTGAAGGAGTTCATCACAGATCAGACTCAGACCTGGACTAAGAACAGTCTGAGTTCTTCATGAAGCCTCGTCCACACACAGTTTCCCTCTGATGGAGCTGATGGAACTCAGACTCCTGCTGAGGCACTTAGACAGATTACTGCTTTAATCCCAGGTTCAGCAGCTGAGTTAAAAACAAGAAAATAAAATGATAAAAACAAACATAAAAAGAAAAGAAAAACTTGAGTCAATGAATCTTTCGTATAAAACACTTTGATTTAGATACGTTCAGAGCTCCAGACTGATTATCTTCTGTGAGAACAAACAACCAGTTCAACCTCCGTGTTTATTTACAACATGAAACTTTAGAAAAACAGGAAACAACAAAAGACATGAACTGGCAGAATATTTACCTCCAGGAAACAGAGACATCACACTTCAGATTAAAGGTCGGAGGCAAATACAGAAACAAAGAAGATACAAAGTGCGTGTGTGTGCGTGTGTGTGTGTGTGTGTGTGTGTGCGTGTGCGTGTGTGTGTGTGTGTGTGTGTGTGCGTGTGCGTGTGCGTGTGCGTGTGTGTGTGTGTGTGTGTGTGTGCGTGTGCGTGTGCGTGTGCGTGTGTGTGTGTGTGTGTGTGTGTGCGTGTGCGTGTGCGTGTGCGTGTGTGTGTGTGTGTGTGTGTGTGCGTGTGCGTGTGCGTGTGCGTGTGTGTGTGTGTGTGTGTGTGTGCGTGTGCGTGTGCGTGTGCGTGTGTGTGTGTGTGTGTGTGTGTGCGTGTGCGTGTGCGTGTGCGTGTGTGTGTGTGTGTGTGTGTGTGCGTGTGCGTGTGCGTGTGCGTGTGTGTGTGTGTGTGTGTGTGTGCGTGTGCGTGTGCGTGTGCGTGTGTGTGTGTGTGTGTGTGTGTGCGTGTGCGTGTGCGTGTGCGTGTGTGTGTGTGTGTGTGTGTGTGCGTGTGCGTGTGCGTGTGCGTGTGTGTGTGTGTGTGTGTGTGTGCGTGTGCGTGTGCGTGTGCGTGTGTGTGTGTGTGTGTGTGTGAGGAAGGAGAGAGGTCATTCTGTGGAGACCAGCAGGTTCAGCCTCGCTGCAGGAAGCTGCTGCAGAGTGTTTTTCCTGGAAGGACGGTTCACAGGAAGATGTGACTGTCCTCTGCTCACTGTTTGCTTTTTCTCCAGAGAAGCAACAAGCTGGTTCACCCCCCACAAAAAGACTGGGGGGGGGGGGTTACACAGTCACCTCTCAGCTGCAGATCACTGTTACAGCTGCAGATTGAACCACTTCCTTCTTTCTCTTCACCTGTTTCCTCCTTCTTTCATTCATTATCATTCTGTTTATCACCTGCACTTAAAGAACATTTATACTTCCTGTTCCATCCCTGTCGAGACACTCAACTATGAGTTCTTCAACTGTTGTTTTCATGTATTCATCCTGCAGGTGTTGGATTCAGCAGTGAATCAAACCCCCCACTAATGTAGACTCATAGAAATCATTTCAACGAGAGCATCACCATCAGTCTGAGATCTGGACCTCAGAGAGACAGAAAGAGAGAACATGTTGGCTGATCCACACTCCTTCAAAGGTCTGTGTGTGTGTGTGTGTGTGTGTGTGTGTGTGTGTGTGTGATGGAGCAGTGTATTTGTTCAGATGCAGGGTGACAGCGGACATGAAAGGCCGGCTGGATGCCTCGATGAACCCATGACACCAACCTGCAAGTATCACCCTGTGACACCCAGCAGTGTGTGTGTGTGTGTGTGTGTGTGTGTGTGTGTGTGTGTGTGTTGTAACAGCAGGGGGTATGTGGGTCACATTCCCAAAGAAAATCTCCTCTGTTCACATTTAAGCGTGAAGCTGGAGGTTTGTTTTTTAAATCCAGACGTGGTGCGTTCAGGGTCACGCTGCAGGACTCGTCCATCTGAGACCTTCAGGCCCCCAAACACAGACGCAGAGAGAGAGAGAGAGAGAGACAGTCTGCACAGGTGTGTCTTTGATGATGTAAGAGCTGAAGATGTGACGATGAAAAGAGAAATGACGATCTGAACGTTGAACGTCTGACGTCAGCGACAAGGAGAAGAAACAAGTGTTCATGTAAACACCCTCAGTGTGTTAATCACTGACTCATCCTCGTTATTACTGATTGATCACCAGCTCCATCAACCCCCTGCAGACAGGTGCCAGAGGGAGGAGGAGAGGATGATGAAACAGCAGGTCAGTGCAGGTTGCTAATGAGCAAGCGGGGTGTGTGTGTGTGTGTGTGGGGGGGGGGGGGGGTGACGGGGAACAGCTGCAGTGAGAATCTGTCCATGACTGTTGGATGTTTGGAGCCAATAGCAGCTATTTACTGATATGTTTTCATAATAATATATATTTTTATATATTTTTATTATTGGTCTTCAATGTGAATTTATTTGCCCCCCCACCCACCCCCCACCCCCCCTCATCTCTGCTCCCGTGTCGCACAAACAAATTCAAATTCAAATTCTTCTTTCTGAGAGTTTCTGAATCAGTGTAAAACATCTATGGATGAATGCTAATGTTAGCTTGTTTAGCCTTAAGTTACAGTTTAACTTACTAATGTTAGCTAGTTTCTAACTTTAGCCTTAACTTACAGTTTAGCTTAATAATTTTAGCTTTGTAACTTTAGCTTTGCATTACAGTTTAGCTAACTGATGTTAGCTAGCTGATGCCCTTTCATCTCCAGCGTTAGCTTGTCATTTCATCACCAATAAAAAACGTCATATGATCTAATGTTAAAACTCTGGAGTCATGAGCAGCGAGACGATGGAGCATCAGTTGTTGTAGAGAAACGTTTTGACGTCAATATAAAGTTTATTATTTATTATTTGTTCTTTCTGCCCCAATACATTTACAATACATAATACAGGTGTTAACATCTGTTTAACTGAAGCACCTGCTCCTCCCTGATCCTGCGCCTGTTTGTCAGGCCGACCAATCACAGCTCCTCTGGCCTCCACGTGGTATCACACATCCATAAATCAGTAACCAGGTGTATCACACTTCTCCAACAATCACACCTCAGTATTTTAAAACCATCACATTTAAATGTGTTTGTGTTTTTAGGATTATCCAACATCAGTGATTCCTGAGAGTTTTATAACAATCCTGAGCTGGTGAAAAAGAAGACAAGGCAGCACAGCTGTGAGTGAAGCAGAGACATTTAACTGCTGTGAGAGTCTATGAACAGGAGGCGACTTCACTCAGCTGCTTCTGGACTTTAAATTACAGTCAACGGTTTGGAAAAAGTGGTCGCAGTGTTCAGTCATTAATGGTGAAAGCCGATCTTTGGATGCTGGAGCTGGGCAGAGCAGTGCGGCGGCTGGAGGAGGGGGTGGAGGAGTTTGTGGCGTCCTCTGGCCGTCCTGCTGTTCATCAAAATGAAACGAGCTCGTAAATCTGAACAACATAGCGCTGCTGCAGCAGGAAGCGGCTCTGCGGCGTTCAGGGGCCCAAACAGCTCGGGTATAAACGGCGGAGGATTTAAGCGTGATCGGTCGGCGCTGTGGGAGCGCTCAGCTGCTGGCAGGTTTACGACCCCCGGCTGCTGCAGCCTTCTGTTGGAGGTCTGGACCGGCTGAGAGCGGGGCCCATCATCACTGTGATTGATGCTGCAGGAGTTTAAACAGGAAGAGCTGCAGTTCACCTTGACTTTAGTGTTTCAGGTGTCATTTAAAGGTCTGTGTCCATGTGTAGTGTGATTATAGATCAGCTCTAGCTTCTATATTAATACTGTGAAAGTATCAAAGCCTCAGTCCACAGAGAAATGCACACAGCCTGTATTCAGAAACTGAGCCTTAAAACCAGCCGTCAGGACTTCTGGAACTTTGTGATGTCACAACAAAGCAGTCACCAAGCCCCGCCCACCTGGACCCACCATCCAAACCTTGCAGGATTTGGTTTCTCTGAGTGTTTTTACCTGAAACCTGCTTTATTTTTATTGGATCACTCAGAAAACAGTCAGCCAATCAGAAGAGAGGCTCAGAGCCTCCTCTCTTCTGATTGGCTCACCGACCTGTTGTTACTAGAGCTCCAGAGAGAAGCCTGAGAGAGGAGATGTAAAACTACACTGAGATGGTTTTTATATCTTCTGATGGATCAACACTTCAAATAAAACACAGAAGAAGAAAATATGGAGCTTTAAAGTGGCTGTAATCAGTATTTTAAACGATGAAAAGAGCGGGAACACTGGATCAAACACCACAACACGTGAATCATCATGTTGCTCAGTAATCAGTTACTGCAGGTTTAAAATGACCGAACTCATATTGTACTTTAAGATCTGTTCAACTTTTCAACCACTGGTATCAATGTTGTTCAAACTGCTTTTTACTCATTTATGAGTCGTCTGCATCCACTACCTCAGGAGCTCTAAGGAAAGCAAAGGCTCATGGGAGATCTGCAGCCAAACCGAGCCAAGCCAGCGTTTGGAAGAGATCCACGCTGCTCGCCGCAGAGACATTTTCTCTCAGTGTGGGGGGGGGGGGGGGGGGAAACACGACACAGCTGCCATTTTGTTTTTGTTTTATGATTGAAGAGCGTCCAGCCCACAGGTCGGGTCAAAGGTCAGCAGCCAAGATAACAGCGCTTTCTTTCTCTTTTTTCTTCTTTTTCAAAACCAAGAACACAAACAGGAGACAGATGGAGATTCATTCTTCTTCTCTCAGGAGCCGGACGTTTTCCAACTGCAGTCAGACTATAAATATATCTGTTATTTAAGTTATTACTCTGTTATTACTGGACGCCGCGACACGACTGTAAATCACTCCTCAGCAGAGCGAATGGGAGGACGGTGGGAACTGAACTGATATTAGAGGAATCCTTCACAATTCACACAGTTCACATCCGTCCACGTCGTTAACGTCTCGAAGAAACCTTCGTTTGAGCCAGTGAGTTATATTTTCAACAGGAAACACATTTGAAGCTCGTGTGTACCGACGCAGCGAGCACCAGTCCACGATGGCGTGCATCAAACCCCCATCCCTGCAGCAGGTGGGTCCACAGGGAGGTGTCCGGGCTCAGGCGTAGTGTTTGCTCTCAGGTGACGACCTTTAGAGGACGTGGTTTACTCTCCTGCTCCAGACAATCTGACCAACCAGAGGAGGGAACGCTCTCACCTGGTTTGTAATGATGCATTCTGGGTGAATTTTTCTCTGTGTAAAAACGAAGGCGACTCGACTGGGTAATCGGCAGCAAATGGACGGATGAAGCAATGTGTGAAAAACCTTGAGGACTGGAGCTCCACACACTCCACCTCTTTGCCCACAGGTGGAGTCAGGCACTGCCAAGATGGCGGCGGCCTCTTCAGGAACCTGCAGGTGATTTCACTCAAACACAAACACATTCCAACTTTCCACTAAAGTTTCTGCCTGATGAGACACTTTAAGTCGTCTGAGCTGACGTCACCTGTCGGACATGTTGTTCCTGCTGATGATGATGATGATGATGATGATGATGATGATGATGATGATGGAGGAGGCAGACTGTCGCTGCTGCTGCTGCTGCCTTTAATGAACACAAACAGCCGCTCGCCACCGGGTCGATACAGAACTGGCCGGCCGGTCGAGGACACGCAGAAAAAACCCATTTACAGCAGCGTTGTCATGGGGACGACATTGATTTCACTGCGAGGTGGTCGCTCTGTCTGTTGACGAGGTCCTGGTGCGTTCACTGGATGGAAACATGCAGGAAACATCAATACTCACTCCCTCTCTCTTCATAGCCTTTTGATAAACTCGACACACACAATCATTTCAATCTGGATCAAACATGAATTACCCACAATTCATCACACACGTCTGCACATGTTGTTTGTGTTTGTAGATCACGTGACACCGTGACAGGAGCCGAAGGTTGAACTCCACCTGGACGACAGGTGGATGAACTAGTTCTGACACACGGATCAAACCAGGTTAAAACACACTGTTCCACCCTGTTGCTCCACCTTCTGGGGGGGGGGGCAGTGTGGGTCAAAGGTCACTGTGTCAGCTGGTGGCGTCCTCCTTATCTGACCTCTGAACAACCTCGTCATGAGAGACGCTGCTCTTCCGCCAATTCCCCCTCCCCTCTCTCCTCACCTCCCCTCGCCCCGCTCTCTCTCCTCCTCGGGCGCCGCTTCTGTCTGTCGATTGGGTGTGATCCCGGCTGGTAACCATGGCGACAGTTGCCGGGGCCAGCCAGCCAGCAGAGGAACTCAGACGTGAGGACTGTTGAAGGACAGTGGACGGGGGAGGGGGGTGATCCGTTGGCAGAGAGTCTTTAAGGGGTGTGTGTGTGTGTGTGTGTGTGTGTGTGTGTGTGTGTGTCTGGGAGGTGGGAGGGGGGGTGAGTAGGTGAAGACAGCCAGCTGTGTCCTCGGAGGCGGGCCACAGGTGTGTGTGTGTGTGTGTGTGTGTGGAGGAAATAAATGAGACGATCCACAGGGAGGTGTCACCGAGCTGCTGCTGCTGAGTCTCTTTGTTTCCTGTCTCTTTGTCCACAGACACATGAAGACGCTGAAGAGACACGAGAGCAGAGACAGATGTGTTTCCATCTGTTCCAGCAGCTGGAGCGCTCGTCAGGTTCAAACTCACGTGGAGAAACCGAGCGTCGGTTGTTTAGCTCAGTCGTTGGACGTGGTCGTAGCCGTCGTTGAACCGAGATGAGACGGTCTGGTGTACGAAGGATTTTCAATGTGCGTCACAAGCTGTTCCCGCCCTTACTGTTCAAACTTTTATTGAGGCATTGAAAAATAGAAATCAGACGTCAATTTTATCTATTTAAATAAACAAATAAATAAAGTTCAAGAGAATGTTTTAATGAATAAAGTAAAAAAAACAGAATCTAAGCTAACTCACTAACGCTAATGTTCCCAAGAAGTAAATGACACCAGGATCAATTCAGATTTACAAAAATATTCACTAACAAAATGATTCAAATGTTAAATCCATGATTGTGGAAGGGTTCAGGATCCATAAAACACATGTAGACGAAGTTATAAGTGAGTTTAAATGGACGTGATCTGTCCGACAGGAAGCTGTGAGGCCTGATTCAGTCCCGTCAGCTGAGCAGCAGCTCTGGGATCAGTCTGGAGGAAGCTGATCGGCACAATGTGACGAGCTCAGTCTCTGTCTCTGTGGGCGTTTTGTTGTGCTATCAGCTCTCACCATGAGGAGCCCATCCACACACACACACACACACACACACACACACACACACACACACACTCCCACATCTACTATTCATTCTGAACAGTGTGTTCCCAGTGTGGCTGTAGGAGCTCCTCTCCGTCTGTAAACTCCTATAAATATTATCTTTCTGGGCGACTTCAATAAGAACTGATTGATTAATCTTCTCGTGAAGGAAATCTGAACCTCACTCAGTTAATTAGTGAGTCCACTCCTGTTACACAGGTCAGTCTCAGCTTGTCTGGATACCGGTCTCACACACTAATAGATTTTTAAAAGCAGTATTGTCTCGTCAGAGCGCCCTCTCTTCCGGGAGAATAACACCTGTCGAGGAACAAGATGCCATTAATGATCTGAAGGTGAGTTGGTGTCCGGGGTGAAATTAGAGTTAAATTAACATCCCAGGTTCTCATGTACCCTCTCTGTCTTCTGAAATACCTGCCATATGGAAATATTCTTATATCACTCACTTGATCTCAACTATAGACCGATTTCAATCATCTGTTCCAGAGCAAAAGTATAAGGTCAAATTATTGCTTTGTTCAAAATTACAAATGATATTCAAACTAACCGGTGAATTATTCGTTGACTTCACCAAGGCTTTCAATCTGGTTGATCACTTCCTTTTTTTTAAATAAACTTTACTCCGTCTGTCACGTAATGTTTTACTTTGGTTCAACTCTTTATAACAGAAAACAATGGAAGGAAGCAACAAGGAAGCAAATATGATACATTAGTTGAACAGTGAGGCGTCCCTCAAGGCTCAACTCTCGGTCCACCTCCTTTTTCCATTTGTATTCATGACCTTCCCTGGATTTGTTGTGAATGTTGTGTGCAGCTTTATGCAGATGATACAGTAGTATTCACATCTAAAACTACGTTAATACAGATTGAACCAGCTCTGCAGTCTGATTTATACCTTTACACATTGGTTTACAGCAAATAAATTACTGCTGAATACAACTAAATCTCGCACTGTGATTTTTGGAACTCACCAAACCATTAAATCCATATCCAATTATTATTACTTATTAATTATGACTTATTCATGTGTTGTTGCTTGTTTGGATGGTAAGCCACTGCAACACACTAATTAACTGGACCTCTGGATTATAATTAAAATGGCATTTAATTAGAGTTCAATATATTGTGAACAAAATTTACTTTGGTAAATTGGTGTTCCTCATTGCTTCAGAAACTGCTTTTCATTGGTGGCCTCCCTCCCCGAGGATTCTTTATCTCCCTCTTCCCACAGTCGGTGTAGTTTGCTGTTTGCAGGTTTAGGAAACAGAGGGGCCCTAACAGCTCGGAGATGCTCCTCCGCCTCCATCACGTCACAGATTAAACATTCACAGTGGAAAACAGCTCAGCCCTGACTTATTCATCACATGTCTCCAGCAGACCGTTATGTCAGAGACTGGTGAGGGTTAAAGCGGCGAGCGGGGCGCTGACGTGGGATTCGTCACAGCTGCAGACACCTGTCAGGGATCAGGTGACCGACAGTGTTCGTTTCCTCCCCGGTGTCTCATCTATCGAGGCTGGATGAACAGAGTGTCACTGAGTGTGGGAAAAAGGGGCTCGGCTGTGGAAGGGGTGTGGTCCACGTGTTTGACCTATTGTGTCACCACGCAGGTAGATTTGGGTTTCACCTGCCGCCTCAGTGTGTGTGCTCTTTATATTTTATGGTTTGAGTGTGGTCTGCCCTTGTTGTGGACACATCAAGTTCGTCTGGAGAGAAACGCCTGGAGGATGATGGGTGAACAGTGTGATGGGATCAGGCATTAGAGTCTGTACCTGTACCTCATTGTTTGCTCTATAAGCTGCCTGTAACTCAAACACCTCACCTGTTTAAAGGAAGACACACCTTCCACAGGTGATTCCAGTTTCCCAAAGATATCGTCTTGCCATTTTAAAGGCAGCAGAACCTGTGAAATCAGAAGACGTCAATATCAAATATAATAACTTCATGTCGAACAAGTAGCTCAGAGATGTGTTTGGGCCCAAAACCATTTGGTGCTTACTACTATTAACTATCCCCATTCAGTACAAGAACACTGCTGCTCTATCATTCCCAGCTCTTCTACACTGATAACCAGCCAGTGAGGATTAAAACCTTTTACCTTAGCCTCAGTCTTTTTTGCCAAGTTCATAATTTCAAGGAAAACCTGGAAATTGACTGACGACTTTTCCAGTCATGGAAAATGAGAGAAAAAGTCAAATGTACTTGGAAAATCTTTTTTACACGCTAACTTTTCATTTTAGCTTTCTCCAATTTAAAACACTGATTGTGAAGCGAGGGAGCAGCGCTGCGTGCAACAACATAGTTTAGCCTTTATTTACCTACATGCTAATTACTCACTAACGGCACTTTTTTACTTATCATCTTTATTAGTGTCACTTCAAACCCAATGCTGCGTTGTTCAGGTAAAACAGACCATAATATGACATGTTGTGGTTTACCTCGTTAATGACGTCACTTCCTGTTACTAGTAAAAGGGTTAAAGTGATATAAAATGATGGACACCAGTGGCAGGAAATAATCTGAGCTAATCAACTTTGAATTGAACATTTGGCTAAAGTTCAGTCGAGATTTGTCAGGAGGGAAAATTATAGGTTCCTATAATATACATTAATATGATAAATTAATAATGTTGTTTTATTTTTGTAAGTTGTTGCGATCAATTTTTCATAATTTCATAATTAATGAAGCATGTAAGAGATGATTTTATAGAAAAGTAGGGCCAGTAAGGGACACATTGGTGTATGATGTGATTCCTGTGTCATAGGATCCTGATGAGTGGTTCCCAACCTGTGGGCCGAATGATTAAACAACAGCCAATGTTTGATCGATATCATTAAAATAAAAACTGCTCTACGGAGGCATTATTTGGTTGGATGTGGGCCGCCAACATTTTTGAGCTTTTCAAGTGGGTCATGAGTTGGAAAAGGTTGGGAACCACTGATCTAGATCATCACTGAAAATGTCCTGGAAAAGAGCGGGAACTCTGATCATGTATCAAAAGGAGCAGTTAGAGACCACAGATTTGAGCCAGCATTATAACTGTTCATTAGTGAGGGGATGGAAAGCTCAACTGGTGTCCAACTAAGAGGGGCGGGGCTTAGCAAAGGGTCACCCAACTGCACCTGTGGCTAAATAACTGGGGACATAGGAGACGTATTAAACCCATGTTCTGTAGACTGTTCAAGCTTCCAGTGTTAAAGTCCAGGCTGCCAACGTCAAGGACAAATGTTTCCTCTTTCATCACGACTTGACACTAAAACTGGAAATCTGAACGTGTCAAGATGGATCTGCGTCGTCTCAGCACAACTGATGTGCTGCAGCAGACGGAAAGGAGAAAGATGAAAAGGAGTTTAAAGCTCTTTAGTTCAGTAAATGAATCTTCTTATGACGTGAGGAGAAGAAAGGACGGCCACAGGGACACAGCGGGAGCAGGAGGAAGAAGCTTTCAGGGAAATCAATGCAAAAAGAAGCTTTTCTGTGCTGATGATGAGACGTCTCAGTCGGTGTCTGCAGGGCTTTTTAAAACCAACACATTTCATTTATTGGTTAATTCTGCTGCTGCATTAGTAAAATAGCGTCTTTATGATTTTAGAGACACAGTTTATTGGCTCAAGTTTTGTCTTTAACATCAGTTGTTTATTCTGTAAAGACCTCACCTGAGCTTTTGAATGTTTGAGCCCATTTACTAAATATGTTTAGGCTTTATTACATTTTACATTTTACTAGGTATATCTTTATATGTTTGCTGGTTTTCATTTAATCTAAGAATCTTAAATCTCTGCAAGTGAATTTTTACAGTTTACTGTCGGCATCTTGTTTCCTACGAACTTTCAACGCTGGTTTCTTTTTACCACAATATTTCCCTGAACTGAAGCGTGACGGCTCTCAGGCCGGCAATGGACTGAAATACATCAACAATTAACATGAATAATAATAATAAACTTTATTTATAGAGCATTTCTCGTACAAGAGATGCAGCTCAAAGTGCTTCACAAAATCAAGTAGTACAATAAAAAAAGGGCGGATTGAAGGATTGAATGGACAATAGAAAGACAGTAGATGAAAATAAAACCAGAAACAGTAGGTTTCCGGGTGTCATTTAAAAATATTCATGGAGCATCTCTTGCAGCTCTTGGCAGGTTTTTCCATTATTGGATGTTTTGGATTTTACACAGACATGATTCCACCTGCAGAACTAATGACATCAGCCTCAGCTAACTACTATCCTACATGTTAGCATTGTCATTGAGTTTAACACTGTGTCCCAGAATCTCAGTCCAAACATGTGGACTTCACCACACCTGCAGACTCGCTGACTTTTACTGGCACCTTCCTGTAAAGTCTGAATACAGACTTCAAACATGCTGTGTAACAATGACAGTGCAAATGAATCAATAATAATCATATATAGATCATACATAGATTCATATTTATTTTTGAAGACATTTTTTTGTTGTTGACGTCTACTGCAGAGTCATGTGACCCAGGTGTGAATGCTGACAGAAGCCTGATGTTTGTGGGTCTCAGTGGGTTTTTTGACCAGAGGAAACAGAGATTAAGACAAAGACCAAGAGCCAAGACAAGACCCTTTAAAATAAAGAAGAAAATGTGTATCGTGACAAAAAAATCCCCAGATGGTGAAACGCTGAAAATCACAAAGTGTTGATTCTTCATGTTTCGTCACACACACACACACACACACACACACACACACACACACACACACACACACACAGACATCTGGCATCAGTTTGTTAGCCATCGTGCAGCCGGTGAAAAATGGCTGTTTGTGTGCGCCGCCTCGCCGCAGTGTGTTGATCAGTGTTGTACGTACACACTGACTGTGGCCCCAGGAACATTTCACTGTTTGAACTGTTTGATTACAGCAGCATTTCCAGAACCACCCACGTTTAATGTACATTTAGCCATGATTGATTCATAACGTACACATGTTCATCAGCTGTGCAAACAACTCTGCGCTTCATGTGTTCAGTGTCTGTCGGGATAAAGATGGAGGCCGTGTGTTGAGCACAGTGTGTAAGTACATGTAAGAGAATATATTTAGTTTCAACTGGTTATATTTTCCCTCTTTTCTTCTGCAGCCATCACTAATGAAAACATCATGTAACATTATGAACCATCAACTTACTGACACATGGAGGAGAAGTTCTGAGTCCAGCTGGACCTTTAGCAGCTCCATGGTCGGACTGGGATAGAAATTCAGTCTAGGACTGATCCACTGGGTCACTGAAGGAGCCAGTTTAAATACTGATGGAGCTGGTAAACACTTTTTGACTCTGTATTATTGTTTAAAAAAGCAATAAAAGATGATAAAACATCACATAAAAGCAAGTCTATAAAAATTACTTTAAGAAGTGATTTATAAGAAGTCACTGATTCTGCCTTAAAAGACGAAGTGTCCTGATGGCAAAACCACAGTCACCTTTAGATTTAACCCTTGACTTTGGGACGGCCAGAGGTTATTTGATCTGGAGGACGGACGGATGGACGGACGAGTCAGCACTGATTCATGGACACAAACACCTCACAACAGTTCGACCTCTCAGGAAGTGTTAGCTCAGTCTGATCCTTCACTCCCAACAACAACCTCCTCCTCATATTTTCTTCTTATACTCAAATACAATGTACAACAGGGAGGAAGTCATACAGCTCCACAAACGACATAGAAATAGAGAAATCAGATCTGCTGTTGAATTCACTGATTTCATTTTCTCTCAGAAATAAACACATTTTGCTTTTGTTTGTTTGTGTTTCTCTCTCTGTGTGGCAGGTAAACAAGCTGCTGTAAACAACATGTTTTAGGACGTCGTCATCATGTGCGTCTCTTCCTCTTCCTCCTCCTCCTCCTCCTCCTCCTCCCAGCAGCCAGCAGCTCTGTGGGGTTTCCTGCGTCTGGAGGCAGCAGGTGAGGAGACTCTGCTCGGTAACCCGTCGTCATGGAAAACACACCTGCGCCGTGATTGGTGGAGAGCTGCAGCTGGAGGTGTGTGTTTTTGTTTTTTCTCTGTCTTCCACAGCGAGGTGGTCAGCTGTGTTACATAACAGCTGCGTTCACGTCAAGCTCAGTGAGAAGGTGGAACTGAACCAGCTGAAATCAATGAGAAACACTGATTATTATTATTATTATTATTATTATTATTACTATTATAACATTAGGAGCCTCATTACATATTAACTGCATCAGATTTTGTCTGTTGTGTCGACAAACTGTTGAATCTGTGTTTGACCAGTTGTCTTAATGTTTCAGCAGAATTTAATTGTCGTTAATCAGGTCGTCATTGTAAATGAGAATCTTTCCTTAATGTGTAAAGGATAAATTAAAAGCACTATAATTCCCTCATTGTCTGCCTCCTCCACTCAGACTAGTGTCCGGTCACATCCCTGTTTGTCCAGAGTCGTACAAAACAACAAAACAAACGAACTAACGAAGCTTCAGTGTCTCTTTGTAAACTCGCGTTCACAGAATGGGACTCGTTTATTTCCCATTAACACCCGTGTGGCAGCTGAAGTTATTTTTATAAAGTGTATTAACTTTATTTCGTGAGTCTTTGTCCTGATGGTGGCGTCAGAACTGTTTGGTATTAATGACAACTTGTTGCTAAATGGTCAAAACCTCGTGGTTAAGTTCTTTAATTCTCCTGTTGTTTACAAATTTTTTCAAATATTTTTATATCAGAAATCTCTTTCTTTTCACATAACTGAAAATAACACGGGTGATTCTTTACTCCACTTTTTGCAAATGTAATTAATGATCATGATTTTCACTGAATTCTGGATGTTTTATTCAGATTTAGAGGCGATGGGTCACACTGTTGAAAAGGTTTCAAAACAGTATGAACTTTGACACACACAGATATATATATATATATACATACTGTATATATATATATATATATAGGCTACCTGTCTGTGATAATCAACATGTTCCTCTGATTGTAACTTTAGTCAAAATGATTCAAAATGTAGTTTTTTTTCTCAAAAACAAGGTTTATTTTTATGTAAATGAAGTTTATTGACCATAAAATTCCCCCAAAAAAGTGTAAAAGTCTCAGTAATGAGTCTGAATGACGTCAACTGAAAAGGTGTGATGCAGTTATTGGGTAATAATTTTACATTTGATGTTTTATAAACAGTCAAACGTTACAATATGAAGGTTTAACGATGAAATTTATTATATGATGTCTCTCGGACATTTTGCTTTTTGTACGTTTTTCTGTCTCTTTCCTTTTTGACTGTGATGTTCGTTTTTCCCGTGTCTTTGCTCGTGTTGCCGTCCTTCACGTACCTCCTCCTCCTCCTCCTCCTCGTCCTCCTCCTCCTCTCCTCCAGGGTTGACCGGGGGAGCCTTTTATACAATTACTGTGAGTACCATAATTTCATTCCCTCTCTCTGTTGGTGGCTAGAGGAGAATAAAAGGGGGCTGCACCTGGAGAATACATAATGGATCAGAGAGCCAGGGATAAAAATAGCCGAGGACAGCGAGGGAGGGAGGATACATGACTCCATCCTCCTCCAGCAGCGAGGCCTGTGGTTTACATCTGAACCTCGTGTTGCTCTGGGGGGGGGGGGGTTTATTCCTTGGAAGACATGACTCTGAACCCGGCGCTGGCTCCTTCGATAAGACGCTGCGGCGCTCCGGATTGAAGTCAGATGTGTGGAGCAGTTGGCGGCTCTTCCTCCATTATTCAATTCAGCCCCGATGAATAAGAGGTCTCAGTGTTTTATAATGAGCGGAGGATGTGGACTGAAGTGTTCTTCGAAAGCTGAGACGTCAACACACACACACACACACACACACACACACACACACACACACACACACACACACACACAGAGCTTCACGCTTGCTGGATGAATAACAGCTGGGTTGAATCTACAGATATCTCCAGTGGCTACAGACCCTTCATTTGACTGTGTTGTAGATTTAGATGGATAAAACGTTTTTGCTCTTTCATCCGCACTCAATAACCCTCCATCCATCCATCATCCATTCATCCATTTTCTTCTGCTTACCCGAGGTCAAATCATGGTGGCAGGTTGTTAAACAGGAAGTTCCAGACGTCCCTCTGTCCAGCAACGCTTCCACGTTGGATCCCGAGGTGTTTCCCGACCAGGTGGGACATGTAATCCCCCAGCAAGTTCTGGGTGAGACATGAAGAAGAACCAGCAGCTGCAGTTCCTCTAACGACCACTAGAGTCTGGCTCCAACAGTGAGTCAGTCCCCATAGACTCCCATGTTAAAATGTCCAACTTTACAGCAGAAATAAACATGTTTACAGCCTGGTACAGAAACTGTTTTGGTCTCTAGAGCTAATTTCCTCCTTCATGACACCTGTTTATATAACTCACCTGTTTACATTTTATTAAGGACTAACGTTATGGAGGATTGAGGGCGTGGCCTCTTTGAGTGACAGGTGGGTGAGCTCCACAAACCCCTCCTCTTTGACCATGTTTGGATTAGCTGGGAGTTATGGGCGGAGTCAGACACTGCCAAGACGTCGACAGTGGAGCAGCTCACTCTGAGCTTCAGAAACCTGTGGATGACATCATAGAGGCGACGTCCATCTTTATTTACAGTCTGTGGGTCCGCCCCGGTGTCTCCTCCCAGTTGGACGTGGCCAGAGAACCTCCAGAGGAAGGCGTCCCGGAGGAACCACATCAACTTGGTTCCTTTCAACAGGGAACAGCGACTGTACTCCGAGCTCTTCACCGTATCTGTAGCTGACTGGCCAAACTTTTGGATCTTTTGGCAAAGTTGAACAATATTTGCAGCCTATGTTTGTTCACCATGCTGAGGTTCCCAAACCAAGAGTTGCAAAAGTTTAAATTGACTCAATAAAAGAAGATTCAAACATTTTCAAGACGATTTGTCAACGTTAAAACCCCCCGAGGTTTCTCAAGAACAACAGCTGCTTTTCTACAGAAGAGAATCAGGGCCACATGTGAAATTATTTTTTTATTCAAGATCAGAATTCTTCTTTCTGTAAAAACAGTTTTCACATGTGGCCCTGATCCTCTTCTGTACTTTTCTCATTTCTCACCTGTATGATTGTAAAAAACCTCCCCGGTGAAGGTGAAGCTGGTGGTCCCGTCGCCCTCGTTACTCTGCTCAGCACACATTCACATTTAGATGAGTTTTAACCATCGCCAGAAGACTGCAGATTGGAGAGCGTCCCAGCAGCGAGGGAAAAATCCCACGTGCCGGCTGCCAGCGACCAGAGCGAACAGTCCACGCAGAAATCAGATTCCTCTTCTTCTCTTTCATAAATCTCTGCAGACCGAACACCGTCCAAGAATTACACTTGGCACGTCGGCGACGGGCTGGAGAGACTTCAGCTGTAAACCGTAAGCTTTCAGTCAATCTGACAGACCTCCCAGATCATCCGACTCTCAGCCCGGCCCCCTCCTGAGGAACGGTTAACTCCCGGGTCCCGAGTTCTGCCTTCATCTTCTTTCAGAGCCGTGGAACCGGAGGAAAGAGAGTCGCTCACTGAAGCTTCAGCTCAACGGCAAACAGAGAAACGAACGGCGCCGACTCTGTGTTCGGCCGTCGCTGCTGGATCCAGTCCTGGACTCACCGTCCTCTGGAGTCTGTTGCTTTCACACACAAAAAATAAATAAAACCTGCGTCAGCACAAAGAAAAGACGAAAGCGCTTCCTGTCACATGGTGTCAGAGCAGGCGCTCGTTCGGCCTCATCACGTAGAACACGTCCCGTCGGCGTCACGTCCCGCCAACACGAAGCAGGGAGCAGGTTTAAACGTCTCACTTTTCATTTTGATGTTTATTCACTACGTTTCCAGGTCGTCTCATTCTTGTGACTGTGATAATATTTTTATATCCAAAAGGTCAAAGGTCAATTTCACTGTGACATCATAATGTTCTGCAAAAACACTTCTGGCCTTTATTCAAGGCTTTAACTCAGGAGGGAGAGACTGCGAACATGTTTCCTGATACTTCGTGGCGCAGGAAAAGAAACTGATTCTACTTTCACGATGATGAGCATCTTTCAGAGGGAGAACTAAGTGTTTTACAAATTACATCAACAAATAAATACAAAGGAGCAACTGAGAGACTGATTAACTCCTTTCTTTAATGCAACCTGCAGACGTGTATTAAACCAGCATCTCTTCTTCAGCTGCTTTAACTGCTGGTGCGAATGAGCAGAATCTTACACTCACTAACACTCAGTTCTTCAAGTCTTTACTCCGCCACTGCAAGTTCGACAAGAAGCTACGACAACATTCAGTCAGTGACGTTATAACGAGACTAGAATGGAGGCCGACGTTACCGTCCCTACGCCTGTAGTAGAAAAACAAATAAACATGATGAAATGAGACGAAGAAAACTAGACAAGAACGTCTCGAGTTTTTATCGACTACAACTTAGAAAAATCAAGTAAATTCTGATTTAAACTATTTGAGATTTTAATCTGGATTCAAGGGTCAGACTGAGATCAGCTGCTCTTTATTTTATCTTTATTGATTGAATTTTTCAAATTACAGAGCAGCCTACAGGGGAAAACATCAAAGACAACGAAAGATTTAAATAATATAAAACAAAACAGGTAAATAAACATAATGATAATGAAAAATAAAATAAACCCTTAAGGCCAATCACCCGACCCCCCACCAGACAGGAGCCAGTCCCAAGGTGAGAAACCAGGGACCAGAGGAGTGAATTCAAATGATGTGAATAAGAATAAAATAAATAAAAAAGGGGGGGTGAACATTTAACATAAATTCCATACATTGGTACAAAACTACATCGTATACTGACGTCCATGTGCGTGAGTTTATGTTGTTGTCAGGCCACAGCAGATTGTGATTTATACATTAATCACAGATGTGACTTTCTCTTCAAGTTAAACATCATTTTCTCTGAGAAGAACTTTCTTTAAACCACATGGCGGCGAGGGGGAGGAGTCTTCAAGTGCTGGGACTGGAGAGCCGATCAGCTGCTGGCAGCCTGAGGAGTAAAGCTGATTTGGGAGGTGCCGTCTGGTGGCTTTCAAAGGAGGGGTCAGAGGTCACTGGGTCACGCGATCAGGAGAGTGATGGACAGATTACGAGAAGGAAAGGATTTCTTTTCGTCAGCCAGGTGAAAAACAACGTGTGTGAAGTGTTAAAGGTTGAAAGATGGGAAGAGGAAGCGGCTGAGAGTCGTGTGGCGGCGACAGTTGGTCAGATTTTCCTGGCTGCGTCTCCTCCCCTGACGACGAAAAGAAACGCTCCCAGCTCCTTCAGATGAGAGACGGAGCCGTGTGGGTGTGTTTGTTTTGTGCCTGGGCGCAGAGGGGAGGAGTCACCGGTGTTTCCGTCACCTGAGATTAGCGAACCTGTACTCTCACTAAGAGCCTTCCCTCCTCGCCGTGACCTCCGACCTTTAAAGACTGGGATCCCTCGACGGCAGGCTGGTAAACAAACGTGTACAGCGTGACATCACTCATTCAGTCACTCACCTGAACTCACACCAGGTGTTGTCAGGATAGATCTAATATATGACATCTATCAACACACACCGCTTCCTGATTCACTCAGCTGACCTGTGGCGTAATACGTGTGCTCGTGCGTAGGAATACGGTTGTTCAGCGGTTAAAAATGTAGTGCCAAAGGAAAGTACGGAAGATAAAGATGAAAATATTCATATTGAAGCTTCATTTAAACAGATGTTTGATTGTTTCGTGGGCGTCTTTTAAAAGTGTCTAAAACAGGTTTTCTCTGGTGGCCACGCCCACAGCGGCTCATCACTCTGCCGGAGTAAAACTACGAACATAAACCCTGGACCAGAGTCTCTCTTTAAAGGAAACCACATGTTGTGTTCACTGCACACTGGAGCTTTTGGATGTTGTTGCCAAACTGTTGAGCAATCAGCTGCTGCTGTCACAAACACTGAACGAGCGCTGGACGAAATCCAGACCAGGAACCGTCGTACTTCCTGTCCTCTTCACCTCTGCTGGTTTTCAGAAAATCAAAGACTCCAACACCCCCCAGCCTCCAGAGGATGATGATGATGATGATGATGATGATGATGATGATGATGATGATGATGATGATGATACGGACTCTTGGGGCTTCACAGAGCTGTGGTGTTTGGCCGGCGGCCTGCAGGAGATTAACGCCTGGAGCCGCCGACCGTGACCTTGGAGAAACTCCATCTCCTCCATGACTGAGGGAGGAACCGACTGCACCGACCCGAGGGGAGGGAGGGGAGGGGAGGGAGGGAGGGGAAGTTATTTCTACTCTTTGCTAATACTCCTGTGGTTCGGCGTGTTCTGGCTGTGGGTCACTTACTCTATTTTGAACTTGTGGTAGAAAATATCTCCGGTGAAAATCACAGACTGTAAATAAAGATGGATGCCGCCTCTGTGACGTCACGCTCGGGTTTCTGAAGCTCAGAGTGAGCTGCTCCACCGTCAGCGTCTTGGCAGTACCTGATTCCACCCCCTAACTCCCAGCTAGTCCTAGTTAACAAGTCAAGCTAACAAGCTGACACTGATACCTGCTATAGTGCTAACATATCAATGAAATAATACTAGAATTTCTCTCACCTCTAAAAACAGGAGCCCAGACTTCATTATGTTCTGTTGGTTAGCTAGTTAGCTAACCAATAAGAGCAATTATCAGTCTGATATTATTTATTTATTATTATACTGATTATTTTATTGATATGTTAGCACTAATTAGCAGGTATCAGTGTCAGCTTGTTAGCTTGACTTGTTTACTAGCTAATTAGCCTGTAATTAGCATTTGGTTAGCCTTCATGCAATACAGCCAGATGTGCTAATGATGCTAACAAGAGCGTGTGCCTGTCACAGTAATTAAACCGACATGCACTGAAGTCTCAGCTGCACACACGCCCCTCCTCTTTGACCATTTTCAGTTGTAGTTGGGGGGGGGAGTCAGACGCTGCCAAGATGGTGACGGTGGAGCAGCTCACTCTGAGGTTCAGAAACCTGTGGGTGATGTCACAGAGGCGACGTACAACAGCAGAGACCTCGTCAGGTTCCACTTCCTGTCACCAAGACCAGAAACCTGAGGCTGCAGTGGACACAGCCTGGACCGAGGTTCCTCCTCCCCACTCCTGTAATCACTGCCATGTGCTGCGCAGAGGTCAGAGGTCACAGAGATGTTAGCGCGCTACACTTGCAGGTTCTCATTAGCCAGCGAGGTCGGCTGAGCTGCGTGGGACGGGAAGGTCCGTCTTATCCCCGAGGATTGTGGGTAAGGAGGAGAAACAGAGTCAGACGGTGACAGAACAAAATCAACCTGTTAATCATTTTATTTAAAAAGCTGCTGCTGAAAGGTCAAAGGTCAACCTGCAGGGTCTGTCCTGTCACACAACACTCAGACTCCATCAGTGTGTTTTCCCAGGAGTAACACACACACACACACACACACACACACACACACACACACACACACACACACAAAGCCTTTTCTCTGGGTAAATCTGGTTGGGATGTCACAAGGTCAAACTCTGCATTCCTGAGCAGCACAGTGTGGTTTAAATACACACACACACACACACACACACACACACACACACTGAGCGGCACAGTCAGTGATGAAGCTCCATCATTAGAAACATGAACTCACTAAAAATAGATCAGAGGGTCTGACTGTTCGTTTGAAATTATTCAGATTCGATTCATGTTTTTGTTTAGTGTCGTGAGTGTGTGTGTGCGTGCGTACGTGTGTGCGTGTGCGTGCGTGCGTGTGTGTGTGCGTGTGTGTGTGTGTGTCTGCTGCATAACTAGATTAAACTTTATTTGTTATTTGAGTGTGAAAAGAAAAAGTTTTCATCTGGTTTTTAACCTGAGGAACAAGAGAAAACATGCACAGCCCTGCAGCTCCACATGGTTTGTTTACACACACACACACACACACACACACACACACACACACACACACACACACACACAGGAGCACGGAGGATCACACAAACAAGGCTGGAAATCCAAACAACAGCTTGTTTGGAGGAGCTCCATCACTTCCTGTTAACAACACTTCTCTTTAAACCCCCCCCCCCATCCAAGGGAAATGTGTGTGTGTGTGTGTGTGTGTGTGTGCATGTGTGTGTGTGTGTGGGAAACTCCACCAAAGCTCAGCCAACTCCTCACTAATCCCCCAGAGTCTCCCACAGCTCAGGAGTGTGTGTTTCTGCGTGTGTGTGTGTGTGTGTGTGTGTGTGTGTGTGTGCGTGCAGTGAGTGAGCCCACCCATATTTCATGTTTTCTTGATCTGCTCGCCCCTCAGGAAGGAAATTCCACCTCTTGTTCACCCAGACATCATCGTCCTCCCGACCAATCACATGACCCGGTTTGTTTTGTGAGCTGCCTATGTTTCCC
This sequence comes from Seriola dumerili, assembly GCF_002260705.1. Lineage (NCBI taxonomy): Eukaryota > Metazoa > Chordata > Actinopteri > Carangiformes > Carangidae > Seriola > Seriola dumerili. The sequence goes on along the minus strand of NW_019174604.1, from coordinate 990,384 downwards.
ACAATGCAAAGGGGCTGGTCCAGGTTTATTTTATGGATATTCTTGACGCTGAAGTTGTTGCTTCGTTGCTCAGTAACTCAAAAACTGGGTCCAAAATGTTTTCAACTGTCACACATGGTCGTCACGCGGCGGTCGTCACGCGGCGGTCGTCACGCGGCGGTCGTCCAGGTGTGTGGAGGTGAGAGGGGCTTTGAAGCTGACGTTCATGCTAACAGGCTAACGTATATATTCAGGGGCCACATCTTTCAGAAGACGTGGTCGACGGCGACTATGAAGGTGACACACCTTCGGACACCGAACCGAAATGAGGCGGTCTGGACATCACCAGCTGTTTCCGCTCGTACCGTTACGTCACAAAGCGCGGCTCCTGTCGCCTAGCAACCTTGACAACACTTCACGTTTTGTTAACCGAGACTTGAGGTTTGAAGTCTCTTGGTTGTAACAGTTGAACCGAGCTGAAACACAACACTGACATCACAGTTCACTCCTCAGACTCTTTGCCGGTGTCTTTCATTACCGTCACGCAATGCATCTTGGGATAGTTTGGACCACAAAGGATCCTTCGCCGCCCACGGAAAGAACAGATTTCTCAGCTTCATTTGAAGGACGCATCAAAATGGGACAGTCTAGTCTTCAGATGTAGCCTCTGAAGCTAACCGTTAGCATGGAGCAGCGGAGCCACAAGAGAACAAAAGTTTGTTTTTCCAAAAACGTCACGACTAAACAAAAGCAAGAACTCAAGAGGTGACGACGCGTTCATGTGTCAGTGTGAGAGTCTGAGCCTGAAGAGACACAGTGTCCTCAGCGACATGATCGTACAGCTCCGTCCTCTTTGTCTGAGCAGCTTCAGCCATGCTAACGGTCCTCAGTGCAGGCTTCACACAGAGAGCTGCCATCTGTGGAGAGCAGGGCGCTGCCAAAGCAAGCACACACACACACACACACACACACACACACTCACACACACACTCACTCCAGGACAGGCTGAAAGATACCGTCAAAACACACACAACACGGTCAACAGTGTTCGTACTGAAGAACCGTCAGATGAGCAGACAGACATGAAGCCCACCTGACCGTGGTTGGTGAAGGTGATGGCGATGCTTTCTGAGCTGACGCGGGTCCACGACAAGAAAACGTGAAGCTTTTAAACTCTGCAGGTTTCTGCTGTCGGGAGAAACTAATATCCTCCCAAACTGTAGGGGGCAGTGTGTTTAAAACTGGCCTTTACCCCGTCGGCGTAGTTAGAAAATTTCTGATGTGTGCGGACAGACGTCTCACACAGAAATTATGACAAAAATTTCACACCAATGGTTCATATTTTATATTTTCTCTGACTCTGGATAAATAGGGATGTGAGCCGGAACTAGTCTGAGGAGGGATACGACCACGAGGAGGTGGTTCTAGTTTTCAAAGATCAGTGAGGGTCTGCAGGCTCCACATGTGTTTACACAGTCACACTGACCTTCCCGACCACATGGAGGCAGGAACCATGAGTCGGCCTTTAGACGCTCACCTGTAGTGGAGCTGAGGTGTTCCTGAGGGTGGAGCAAGAGCATCAGTTAAATCATCCACTGGGGAGTCAGCAGGGCTGTGACTGTCGGACAGCACAGTGTGTGTGTGTGTGCGTGTGTGTGTGTGTGTGTGTGTGTGTGTGTGTGCTAATAATGCTCACATTCCAGTGTTTTGTGTTCATTCATGCTGCCGTACGAGCTGCTGACTGTCTGTTTTAATGTGAACACCATCAGGCCTCCAAATATCAAGTTATCACAGTCTGACAGGACGCAGACTCTGTACACACACACACACTCACAGCCGGAGTGTGTGTGTGTGTGTGTGTGTGTGTGTGTGTGTGTGTGTGTGTGTTGGACTGTGAACAGTGAGTGTATTCTCACAGTGTGTGTGTGTGTGTGTGTTTTGTGGACATGGTGCTGGACCAACAGCTACCCCTGCTGGCAGGCTGAAGTCACCGCAGGTGTCTTCAGCCTGCTGTACCCATAATGCCACAGGGCACGATGCCCGTTACAGTCTGTTTGTGTCTGTGTGACTCAGCGTCAGTCAGACAGGAACATATTTAACACTTGGACTTGAATCTGTGGCGATCGCTGAGAGGGAACAACAGCTGCAGCAAACAGCTGGACACCAACACGTTTCAGTGGTGCTCAATCACAAAATACATGAAAATGGATCTGACAAACATTTATCATGTTGAGATAGAATAAATATAGATGTTCCTTTAAATGTTTTCTTTATATTTATCAGATCCAAAATCTCAATAAAGACAGGAACAAACAAATAAAACAAATAGATTCCCACTTACCCCAGAGCCCTGCACTACGAAGCAGGATCTGAGGTTATCCAGGTAACTTCCTACAACGGTGGTTCACTTCGTACCGGGTGAATCACCATGGTAACTGATGCTGAACTTCAGAAGATCAGATTAAAACCTGTCAACAGCCAAACTAGGGACCAATCAGATACCTGGACAACTGAGTCATTATTCCTACAGGATCCCGACGGGAACAAAAGAGTTTATAGTAAAGTGATCAATAATAAAGATCCGGAGATATATATCTAAACCTATGAACTCTATTAATTTACTGGACAAGGACAGAAAACATGTTGAGAAGGTATAATTTCAAAGTGTGACTTTGTATGATCATGTGACTAAAAAAACAAACAAATACAGTTTATTTGTATTTATATGTTTTAATGTGAGAAACACAGATGACAGACTTCTGCTTTATTCATGATCTGCTCTTCAGGAATTATTTCAAAATCAACAGAAATAGAGAAATAGAAATAATAAAATCTACATGTTGTCACGTTTCACTTTTTACGATTTGTGACAAATACTGTATCATTGAGTCTTACAAACAGCTGTTGCAGTTATTAGATCAAATTACATTTGACTGAAAAACCTCGTGAACATTTCCTCTAATTTTCCCTTTAAAAAATAATCTTTCCTCCTTTATACCAGTGACTCATACTGTACTCTCTGTGTTCATGTTGTAGCTCTGAGACGCTCTGAAGCAGTAAATGGTCAAAATGATGAAAATCCACCACACAGTAAATACACCAGTGACATAATAAATGACAGTGAAATGTTGAATTTAAAAACTGATCAGTTTGTCATTGTTTGGTTTGTTTTTATGTCTCTAATCCACTGGAATCCTAGTATTTACATCTGAGACACTATTGTAGTATAAATACTGTGTCTGCTGTATATTTACACTGTAGACATACAATGTAAAGATTCATTTAATATGTATATTGATTGTTGTAAATGCTTCATCATAAAAAAGATCAGGCAGTTTGATTGACAGGACAGATGATCAGAGGGGCAGAGTTTTTACCACCATCATTATTACAGGGACTGAAGAGTGGGTAGAGTTTCTCAGTGAAGGAGCAGCCAGTAAAGGAGTAGATGAGAGCTGCAGCAGCTACGTCATAAAAGGAGACCAGACCCTCCTCAAAATCCACAAACACCCCCACCTTCTCAGGCTGAGACTTCAGAGAGAGACGGAGACGAGGGCCAGCAAGAGCTTTGTACTCATTTCCATTTCTCAACCATATCGTCCAGTTACCATCATCAGGGCTCAGTGTGATGACTCCCTTCCTGTCGATCGACTCTCTGGCCACTCCTAATGTCCACTTAGTCTTTCCTTTAACCTGAACCTCAAAGTAAAATCTGCCTGAAGAGAAACTCTGCTTTCCTAAGACAATAATACAGTAAGAAAATCTCTCTGGGTTGTCTGGGAGATTCTTCCTCACATCACCACAGTGAACTTGTTTTCCATCATCAGACAGGATGAGTTTAGGATGTGCTGTATCAGGATCCAGAGTCACATCCTCTGCATACTGCTGGACCCTCTTCAGCTCAGCCTCAATCAGCTTCTTCATCTCTTCACTGAGCGTCTCCTCCAGCTGAGCCACAGCTCTCACCACAGTCCCCTCATATGATGGTGGACGGACTCTGACCTCTGTCCAGTCCTTGGTGGGTGGAGCAGCTTTCAGGGATGGGAAGCTTTGGAGGAGGTGGAGGTGGTCTTCAGAGAGTGAGAGCTGCTCCACCTCAGTGCTTCTCTTCATCAGCTCAGAGATTTCCTGTTCCAGCTCTGTGATGAAGTCTTCAGCCTGTTTGTCTGTGGTTTTCTGTTTGTCTTCGATCTCCTTTATGAGCTGGTTCAGGCCTCTGTCAACAGACTCCTTCAGAGCAGTGAAGACCTGAACACCTTCTGCTTTCTCTCTGTCTGCATCATCTTTACTGATCTTGACTGAGTGTTTGATCTCCTGAATCTTCACTCGTCTCTTCTGGATCATTTGCTGAATTTCAGCCTCTGTCTCCTCCAGCTCTGCCTTCTTTCCTTCATATCCTTCTTTCAGAGGAACAAACTCATGTGTCTTGTGGTCTAAAACAGAGCAGAGCACGCAGACACATGTCTGGTCGGTCTGACAGAACAGCTCCAGAGGTTTATCGTGCTTCGTACACATCCTGTCTTCCAGGTTCTCCACAGGGTCGATCAGCTGATGTCTTTTCAGGCCTGACACTGTCAGGTGAGGCTCCAGGTGAGTCTCACAGTAGGAGGTCAGACACACCAGGCAGGACTTCAGGGCCTTCAGTTTGGTTCCAGTGCAGACGTCACAGGAAACTTCTCCTGGTTTGGAAACTTGTTGCTCTGAGCTGCTGCTGCTGGTTTTCTGTTGAGCTTCATGTTTGAACTGAGCAACCACCTCAGAGAACAAAGTGTTGATGTGAAGCTCAGGTCTTATTTTAAAAACCTTTTTACACATGGGACACTGACACCTGTCACTAATGTCCCAGTGTGTAGTGATGCAGTTCTTACAGAAGTTGTGTCCACATGATGTAGTGACTGGATCAGTGAACACATCCAGACAGATGGAGCACAGGAACTGATCTTCAGATCTCAGGTTGCTGGCAGCAGACATGTCTACACACTGAGAACAAAAGTCAAAGTGTGAATCAAAAATATTCTATCAAAGATTTATTTACTTTGTGTTGTATGTGGCAATCGTTAAAAAAAATGTTAAATTCTCTAGTTTAATTTCACTTCACTGGAGTTTATCTGACATGAGTCAGAACAAAATGAAAAGAGTGGAGCTTCCTGTTTGATTTCACCTGTCAGTTTGTGTTAAAGCTGCTTGTTGAAACACAGTAAATATGATCAGCTGTACTCACCAGTATCTGAACAGTTGTTGAGGAAATCCTGATCAATTCTTATTTAATTTTTCTTTAGACAGAAACACAGAGATTTGTCTCGACTGCAGCTCTGCTGTCGCTCTCACTAACTTTCAGTTTCATTTCAGGAATGTGACGTTGCAGTTTACCTGTTTCTACTGTTGCTCCACCTCTCACTGCAGCTCTGTTTGTCAGGGTTTGTTTCCTGCTTCAGGCTCAGACATGATTATAGTGACAGACATTTGACAGAAGATCAGAAACTTCTCACTTATTTCATCAGCTTTTCTCTGCAGTGTGACTTTATCACTCTGAACACTTTTCACTAACAAGAATAAAACTCTCCTCTCTCTGATGTGTGCTGTTATGCTGCCCTCTGCTGGACACAGAGGGGAAACACATCTGACTGCTACAAACCTCAGAGACTCTGAGGTGAAGACTCCACTTTCAAAATAAAACACTGCCACAAACACTTTCTTCTTCTGCTCAGGATTTAACTGCAGTGAAACTGCAGAGTAGTTTCATTCACTTCACAGCTTCTGTCTCAGTGTGTGACTGTAGGTGAGACTGAGTGTTCAGGTGTAACAGCACAGAGGAGCCACAACTTCCCTTTACCTCTTGAATGCAGGTTATAATGGTGGGTGAGTGTGTGGTCTACAGGGGAACATGTACGAGAACCACAGAGAATAATCAGGTTCTACTGAACACACTTTCCATTAGTGACAATACTGAACAGCAGAGAACTGACAGAGAACAGTGAGTTCAGGTGACAAACAGACTGTATGTTGTTTAACTCTTTGTGAGCTCTTAATGTGACGAGGCTAATGATTCACTCAGACCAAGTCCTCGGCCTCATTCAGTCACATGTGTCGCATGTTGTCCATCGTCTCAGTTTCTCATTTCAGGCTGGAGAGTTCCTCAACACACAGTTGTACATGTTAAACATAAGAACATAACATCATATATCACCCTGCTCTACAATACTGAGGAATAAATTAACAATTTACTCCTACATCAGCTGTGGTGGATGAAGTACTCTCATCTTTTACTTCAGTAAAAGTACAAATACCACAGTGTAAAAAAACTTCTGCATTCAAACTTTTATTTGAGTAAAAAATACAAAAGTTTTACCATCAACATTTACTTAATGTAAAAAATGTAAAAGTCCTCTTTATGCAGAACGACACATTTCAGAATCATATATATTAGATTATTAGATTATAATGCATTAATGTGTGAGCATTACCTTCATGTTGCAGCTGGTAAAGGTGGAGCTCATTTGAATTACTTATATATTTGTACAAAAAGGCCACATGTTCACTTTTACTGAAACTGAAGCTGAACTTTGTTTTGTTTTTTGATGTTGTTTTTGCTGTTGTGTATTTGCTAGAGGGATTATGGTGAGAGGCTCTGCACATGCGCAGCTCAGACATAAACGAGCTCTGGACAGGTGAAGACACTACGTTTGGTCGTCTCTCTATCAGTCCACAGGTACTGCACGACTCACTTTACGTTCTTAAACTGTCGTAAAGCTGACGTAACTGCAGTGTTGTTCCGTCCTCTGAGAGTTGTGAGATGTTCACGAGCAGCGGGTTTGTTTCTGTAGTAGAACGTGTCAGCGGGCGTCGTCATGGTAACAGAGATTGTTGAAAAGGAACGTCAGTACGCACAGTAGTTTTACAACCGTATTTAACTGACACTAGTGATCAGTGACGTGGTTAAACATGTTGTAAACGTCGTTAGGATGTTAGCCAGCCTTAGCAAGTCAATGGTGAGAGGAGAAATCTCATATTTCAGATAGTTTCACGTTCCTAGTTACTCACCGCCATGTTGTGTTTACGTCTTATTGTTCACTGCCGCCTTGGCGCGAAAGTGTGAAGTTGTGGAGAAGTTGAAAGTGTTGACCCTCAACTGAGGTCTTACATAGAAAACCTCTTTACACATGGGACACTGACACCTGTCACTAATGTCCCAGTGTGTAGTGATGCAGTTCTTACAGAAGTTGTGTCCACATGGTGTAGTGACTGGATCAGTGAACACATCCAGACAGATGGAGCACAGGAACTGATCTTCAGATCTCAGGTTGCTGGCAGCAGACATGTCGACACACTGAGAACAAAAGTCAAAGTGTGAATTAAAAATATTTTATTCACAGATCTATTTACTTTGTGTTGTATGTAGCAAACGTGAAAAAATATGATAAATTTTCTAGTTTAACTTAAGAGTTCATCTGCCACGTGTCAGACCAAAATGAAAAGAGTGGAGCTTCCTGTTCGATTACACCTTTAAGTTTGTGTTAAAGCTGCTTGTTGAAACACAGTAAATATGATCAGCTGTACTCACCAGTATCTGAGCAGTTGTGGAGGAAATCCTGATCAACTCTATTTAATTTTTCTTTAGAAGGTAACACAAATTTGTCTCGACTGCAGCTCTGCTGTCGCTCTCACTAACTTTCAGTTTCATCTGATCAATGTGACTTTGAAGTTTTCCTGTTTCTAGTGTTTCCTCTTTCCTCTCACTGCAGCTCTGTTTGTCAGGGTTTGTTTCCTGCTCAGATTTATTGACAAAATATGATTTAATTTTCACACAATCAATAAACAATTGTGGGCCTTATTATTTGTTTTCCTTTCTGTCTGTTCATCCATCAAAATGGTGTTAGTCTAAATGGGTTTAAGTAACTGCATAAAAGTCCTACATTTAATTTTGCATTAAAACATGCAACATGTAAAGACCAGTGGTAATATAAGTATATTTTTCATGGAATAAAAATTGATCATTCAGCTTCATTTGTTTATACGTGGTTTATTGAGTATTTATAACGTATATCTGATTAATGTCTCAATGAACATTTTTTTAATTCACATCTTCATTTACTGTGGAAATATTTTTCATTTTCTTCACATTTCCAGTCAGGCGCTTCACAAACAGCTTCTAGCTGTCAAACCGCGGGGGCCTTCCGGGTCCTTCCTGCCCTGAGCCGCTCCGCCAGCCTCCTCACATAAACCGACCACCGGAGAAAAAAAAACCCAAATTCACGTGAAATCCTCCGTAAACCGAGCGGGTCCCGGGAGTAATGATGGGCGGTAAGACGAGCGCGCTAGCCGCGGGGGTGTGCGGCGCTCTGTTCGTCGGTTACTGTATTTATTTCGACAGGAAAAGACGGAATGACCCCAACTTCAAGAACAGGCTGCGAGAACGTGAGTGTTGACCTCCTCCTCTTCCTCACCTTCACCGGGCGCGGGAGCTGGTGCCCGGTCCGGTGTGTTCCGGTCCGGTCCGGTCCGGTTCTGCTCGGTTTAACCTCCTCTCTGAGACACAGGGTCTGTATTCCCGGTACCGGGCGGGATGGCTCGTGTGATGAAGCTCTGACGCCGAACTCTGTTCAGAAATCAGACATTATAACTTTCTCTTACTAAACGACCAATTAATTTATTTTATACTATAAATATAAGAACCTATCACAAGTCCACAACGACTTCCGGTTAGTTCGGCCCATAGTCGACCAACCAAATACAACCGGACACATTTTTCAGATCCTTTCTAGCTGTAGAAGAATTGATCCCACGTCTTTCCTTTTCTAAATTAAATTAAATATAAGTATAAAAAATTAAGTTTTGATGACGTGTCATAAGACTTGAATATAAATGTGTTTCTGCTTCAATCACAGCTGCTTTGTTTACCTGTGAAGTTTGTACTTTGTACCTGTATCAGCTAAATTTAGATTCTTTATTGTAGGGCATCAGTTTATGTTACAAATCATACAACAGGAAATGTTTACTTTACCTTGTGTAAAGTGGATCTGGAAGAAAGTAGAATAAATGAAGTAAAATAAAATAAACAATAAGGTCAGAAAAAAACACATTTCACAAAATCTGCCCTTTATGGACGAGTACGTAGTTTGATCCACTTGGTCCAGAGTTTAATAAATTCAGTTTTCTTCCAGCGGAGAGAAAAGGTAATCCATGATGAAACGACTGAATTAATGAGGAAATGTTTTCTAACTCTGAATTATTATTAGTATCACCTTTCTTTCATTCATTCACACCTTGTGGTTGTATTCTGGTGAGAGGCTGAATGGATCAACGTCACCAGCGAACAATATTCAAGTGGTAATAGTCATTGGAGTAAAGTGATAGATGCTGCATTGAACATGGAGCTTGTAAATGTTATTAAAATACTTCATGTCATTCTCCATCCAGTAAATAGATTGTAGATTTTAGCAAGGTCATGTTAAACTCACTGATTTTTCAATGGAGTTTGGTGAGAGTTTATCCCTCTGAGGTCAAAGGGCATTTTCTCGATTTCTACATTATTTCTTAAATTCACCCTTTTTAAGGGGTTCATGCATATAACATAATAAACACATGGTTTATATCACAATTTCCAGAACAATCTCAGCTCTTCCTATAAATCCTTGAAGCCTAGTTTTTTAAATTCTTCAAATATTTTGTGAAAACAAACCTTTACTGTTGTGGATGAATTGTTTTGGTGCTTGAAATGTTTCAGCAAAGTTTATAGGTTCAGAAAGTTGTAATTAAATGCATAATAAATGCGTAAAATGAAATTTTATAATATCGCTGAGTCGTAGTGTCGTCTGTCACTCTACTGTAACCAGATGTTAGAGTCTGTGAGTCACGTCTGATCTCGCAAGAATATGAAAGAGAAAGTGGCGAGTCGACAGATATTTCTACGCGGAGTTATCACAGAGATATTAATGGAAACATCCATCGACCTCAGAGGGTTAATAAATGAAATAAACAGCTAAATATAAACAAACTTGTCGTCAACGTCCCAGGTCATGTTTATAGATTACACACAGTCCCACCACCACTGTGTTCAGAGCCTTGCTCATGGGCACCTTAGCGGTCGATGGGGATTAGTGCAGTGTGTCTCCACTCTGTTCATACAGAGACTCACTCACTCGACCCGACCAGAGACACACTCATTCATGAGGCCGAGCTTCGATCTGAAGCCGTTACACAACGACACGGTCGGCGTCCCCGTCCTCCTCCTGGGCTTCAGCCTAATGGAGATTATCCTGTTATTCAGGGACCAGCGACACGACGCTGCAGAGACGGTAACAGCTCTTTAACACTGGGCACAGAACCAACCTGCCACTTATCTCATGTGTCAATCCTTATGTGTTTTTTCAGAGCTGATACCAATACCAATTATCAGTTATCAAGTTGATCAATAACTGATATCTCAACACAGAACTACCGCTGTATAAAGACAGTCACCGTGGCAACCAGGTGTTTGCAGTATTTACTGTTGTATGAAGGAATTTTGGCAAAAATAAATGTTTATTAAATGAGACGTTCAAATTCTACAAATGTTAATGCACTTTTTTATTTAATTAACTTAAAAATAGAAACGAATTAAACAGGAACTGGAACATGAACAGAAGTGCTTCTACCTTTTAAAGTCCCAGAACTTCAGTAACTCATTAAACCTTAATTGACTCATTAGGACTTAATTGGCTCCGTAGCACCTGTGAGGCAGGTGAATAATTCTCATCAGGAATGATCAGCTGATTTTAAATTCTCTGGTCAAACCTTCTCAACAACCACGAGCTGCTCTGAGCAACTGACTCGAGGCTCCGTCCACACGACTTCTCAAATCACCGAAAACAGAGACGTTTGTAAACGCTGCTGTCCTCGTTTTATTTTGAAGAAAAGTGTGTAAGACTCAGTCACTGTAGGAACATGTGGCCGTGGTGTTTGTGAGCGGCGTGCTGGACAGGTGACAGGTGTGTTAACAGTGTCTGTCTCTGAAAGACGAGGCGGTGACTTGTGTTGATGTAAACACAACACACCCGGTCTGTTGTGTGCTGGAACTATTTCTTGAACTGGTTGGTTTTTAAATGAAGTCAAACTGTTGTGGGTTGGACTCTTACGTCTGTTTTGTGTGTCACAGGGAGGAAGAAGCAGAAAGTGGCCAAAGAGAGAGCAGGTCTGGCAAAGGTGAGCAGAACAAGTCAGTGTGCTGTAAACACTGATTTCAGTTGTCAAATATAATACATATAATAATATATCCCATACAGTCTCTTTGAGTTAGAAGCTTATTTACGATATTATTGTTATTGTCAGTTTAATTTAGTATTTCTCTTAAATCTCCTGTTCATCATGTTTCATTAATTAAGTATCAAATAAAGTTTGGTTTAAATGTGTAACAGTATTTCTAGTGGAAGCACTAATCTTTATTTTCAGGCTTTTATTTTGAAGGCAGATCCTCAGCACTAGTTTTCACAGTCACGATATATTTTTATTTATTCCTCCTTTGTTAGCGGTGTGTTATTCTGCCCTCAGTGTCGTCTGACGGCAGCACTTCCTGTCAGGCTTCCTCTACAGTGTTGTGTTGAGGTTTAGCTTGTGTGCAGCCTGCCAGGCAGAACTGAGGGAAACCAGAACAGCCCAGAGTTAGTCAGAGATAAGAGACCTGCGTGGATCATGAAAGCCGGGCTCAGGACCTAATCCTGCTTTCAGAGATTCACTCTGGACCGACTCTTATGAAGGAAGACTTGTTGATTGTCCTGCAGCTTCCAGACCTGAAGGACGCTGAGGCGGTGCAGAAGTTCTTCCTGGAGGAGATCCAGCTGGGGGAGGAGCTTCTGGCTCAAGGTAACACCCCCACACACCAACACCTTGTTTTCACTGAGGTGTGACTGTCGGTGCCGGCAGCAGTTCTCAGTCAGTAACGACGCGTTGCTGCTTCCCTCCACAGGAGACTATGAGAAAGGCGTGGACCACCTGACCAACGCCATCGCGGTGTGCGGTCAGCCTCAGCAGCTGCTGCAGGTCCTGCAGCAGACTCTGCCCCCGCCCGTCTTCCAGATGCTGCTCACCAAACTGCCGAGCATCAGCCAGGTAGGCCAGACAAGTCTCTGATTGGTCCAACATCAGCCAGGTGACCACACCCCACCCTAACTAGTCCAGAATCGGCCAGGTACCTCCAACACCCCCGTATCCGGTCCAGACTCAGTCTCCACGACCCAACTGGTCCAGCTTCATCCAAGTGGCCTTACCATCAACCAGGCAACCACATGACTTCCAAACTGATCCAGACTCAGTCGTGTAGCCCCCCGCCAAGTAGTCTCCCCATCTTCCTAACTGGTCTAACGTGGTCTAGGTAGGTAACTGGTCACCCAGGTAACCCCCACACTGGTCTAGAATCAGCCAGGTAGTCTCAAGACTTCCCTTACTGGTCCACTGACAGTCATGTAGTCCAAACCTCCATGACCAGTCCAGGATCAGCCAGGTAGCCCCCACACCACCCCAGCTGGTCCAGGATCAGCCAGGTAGCCCCGACACCTCCCCAGCTGGTCCAGGATCAGCCAGGTAGCCTTACCGTCTCCCTAACTGGTCCAGTTTGACCCGGCTTCCCGCCCGACTGTCCAGAATCTCCTTCAGCTCTGTTTGTTTTCTTGCAGCGTATCGTGAGCGCACAGAGTCTGAGCGAGGACGATATAGAATAAGGGGTGGACTGAGACGAAACAAGCCCCGCCCACCACCCTTCCTCCTCCTCCTCCTCCTCAGTGGACCGACTCCTGCCATCGCCTCGGCCTCCATCGCTCCGGCCGACGTCCATCACCTCCCACCAAGGCGTCCTGAAGGGAATTAGTTTTTTTATTCCTGGTTTCTCCATGACAGTAGTGTTTGTTTTTTTTTACTTAAATTACCCGTTTTGGGGTATTAGAACATCGCCATCATACAGCTCACTGAAACGCAAACAAGCCCCTCCCCCTGCCGCCAACATTAGCTATGTACAGTACTAACTACCTGGACTGGGTTCCTGTGGAAAACGTTACTCGGCTCCTTCCTTCAGGGCGGCAGACACGCGCCCTGACAGCAGCATATCCCAGGTTTACACTGTGTTTGAGCCGTCTTCATGGTCGTCCTGGTGTCAGCGGTAGAACGGTGAACGACCATCTTCTCTCTGCTCGGATGCTTCACTAAGTATTTATTGTTTGTTATCAGTCGTCTTTCTTTTCGGTTTAGACTCGGAAACGCTTTTTAAAAAGTGATGAAATGTTTTGTTCATGTTGAAGAGGATGAACCTCTTCAGGAAAAAATTAATAATAATAATAATAATAATGATAATAAAAAATGAACAAACTATCAACATGTGTCTGAGTTTTGTATCAGGGCGAATCTACACGTGGACGGACAGGTGTGATCTTGTACCTGGTTGGACGAAACACTCGCGGCTCTTTTCCTCCAGGAAGTGAACAGATCCTAAACACAGTCTTCTAAAGCTTCGGTTCGAGGTCTCTCCTTCATCCTCCGCTGTGAAAAAACAAATCTGCACCGTGAGATAATTTCTGTCTTTTGATTCCTCCACGCCGGCGACGGTCAGAGCAGGAGACATTTTGTTTTCAGGTCGTCCGTCCGTCTCATTCTCGTGAAGGTGATATCTCTGTAATGTCTTTATACAACTTCTTTAAATTTGGCACAAACGTTTATTTGGACTCAAAGATGAACTGATTAGATTTTGGTGGCTAGAGGTCAAAGGTCAAGGTCAGTGTGATTAGCCATTACTCAAGGCTTCACACCAATGGTTCATATTTTTTACTCTGGATAAACAGGATGTGACCTGGAACTAGTCTGAGTGGCGGAGGGATACGACCACGAGGAGGTGATTCTAGCTTCCTTTTGACACAGGTCACTGATCAAAACAGACGGCAACAAACCATTTGTGGCTCTCATCGTCAATCACACCGAGTCCGAACACCAAGGTTTCCTGAAGCTTTCGTGATGTCCCTCACAGGTCGGTGGTTATTCAGGTGTGTGGCTTTAAAAACACTGAACGACTGCCTCAGTAACAAATGTTGCTCACCTGGAACTCTGAACCTGTTTCAGCTGCTGCGGTGGAGACGAGTTTCAAATGTCAAAGTTTATTTGAAACTGTCCGACACAATGAAACGTGAAGCAGAGGAACCGGACCTCAGTTTGTTTTACATCCCCATCACAGCTGGAGTCTCAACGGTCCTGATCCGTCACATCCAGCTGTGAAACGTTCAACTACCAAAATCTGTTACAACATTTACCAGAAAAGAAACAGAAAGGAATTATAGTTCAACAAAACAAGGTGAACACCAGTTTAATCTGAACAGAAGGTAAAACAAAGTATAAATGATGATGTTTTTTACAGATGTGTGAATCATGTGGTTTGTCGGTTTTATTTCGTAGCAGAGAACAAGACGGTTTGACAGACAGGAAGTAGCTGGATGGAACGGCAGCTGACTTGTGTCAAAATAAAAGGCGTCAGATATGAAGAGTCTTGTTTGGCTTCACTTTCTTCTTCAGTCCTTTCTTTTTAGTCTTTTTGTTTGGATCCACCATCTCTCCTTTGAAGGAGCCGGAGCTTTTGGTCGACCTCTGCTGTTTTCCAGTGAATTTCCTTGGAGACTTGAAGCCTCCCCTCCCTGAGCCCTTCACAGGGCCCTTGGCGGGGCCCTTTGCGGGGCCTCTGCCGGTCCTCGCTGCGGGTCCCGTGTTGTTCGTTTTATTCTTCTGCTTCTCTTTCTTCACCGACCTCTTCACCCGGACGGACCTGCCCTCCAGCTTCGAGCCGTCCAGTTCCAACGCCAGCTGGACCGAGTCGGCGCTCTGCGGCAGACAAACAGGTGGCTCGTCAAAATAAAATTCACCTAGATAAACATCCATCACTTAATGTGTTTTTGAAACTGTAGAAAATCAAGTTATATTTTACACAAAACAGGTTTTTATAATTATTTCTTATAAAGTGAATCGGTCTCATATTTCCACAGTAAAATATAAAAGATGTTCGGTCATAAAACCATTCAGAAACTGAGCCTTAAAACCAGATGTCAGGCAACTTTGTGATGTCACAACAAAGCAGTCACCAAGCCCCGCCCACCTGGACCCACCATCCAAACCTTGCAGGATTTGGTTTCTCTGAGTGTTTTTACCTAAAATCTGCTTTATTTTTATTGGATCATTTCAAAATAAAACACAGGAGAAGAGGAAAATATTTTTTCCATTTACTTCCTGTTTCCTAAACCTGAGAGAGTGTTCCTTCATCGTTCAGTGACACAAAAACCTTATTGTCATGTTTCATTTCAAACCCAGTGAGAACCAGGTCCGTGTAGAAATACGTCAAACATAGGACGACGGTCACGTACCTCAAACAGGACGTAGCCGAATCCTTTCCCCAGTCCAGAGTTCTGGTCTCGGACCAGTCTCACCGCCTCCACCGGGCCGCACTCCTCGAAATGCCGTCGAAACGCCAGTTCGTTAATCTCTAAACAAAGAAAACACAGAGTTCAGCGGCTGCTGCTGAAGTCGATCTGCCGTCATTAATTGAGACCGGAGAGAAAAACTCACCGAACGAAAGATTCCCCACGAAAACAGAACGTTTGTGATCGTGCTGCAACAGAAGAACATTCACAGAGTTCATCATCAAACACGCAGCAGCTGATTTGAACTGGAACGGGTTAAAGCTGACGGCCGGAGACTTACTGCCGAGCTGTCAGTCACTCGGTCCACTCGGATGTGAAAGTCTTTCTCGATCTCCAGGCCGTTCCTGTCAGAGTGAACAGTTCCACAGGTCATTAGCCGTTAGCCGTTAGCGAACAGCAGTATTACAAGCTGCAGGTTTACTGTGTCTGACCTTTCTAACGCCTTGGCGACCCCCTCCTCGTCTTTAAACACCACGTAAGCGTTCACGCTTTGCTTCTTGGGATGAATTTGACGTCTGTGAAGTAAAATGAACAAAAAATATATTTCATATAAAAGAGAAAGAAGATGCTGTTTGGTAGTTTTGTGTTTGTTGGTGGGAAGCCGGTGAGGGATTATGCAAAAACAACCAGAGGATAAACTGTGCACTAACAGACTAACAATTTCTAAATGTATTTGTTTATTTTAGTGTAAAATAATTTTCAACATAAGTTCCAGAAACATTTTCAAAAGTTTTTTTTTGTTTAAAACTAATTTAAGTTCAAAGTGTGAAAAATAGAAAATTTCAAGTTTTGCACAAGAGGATTTTTTGCATTCCTGAATGAGACTGAAATTAATCGACTGTCAAACTGTTGGCAATTTCATTTTCTGCCATTAGTTCAATCAATGAATCAATGAATCGTTTCAGCCGTGTTTATATCGTCATCAGATTTCTGACTTTTAAAAGTCACTTTGCTTCTGCATCTTTAAAAACAGACAAATTATTCCTGTAGTTGTGTCTTTATGTTTTGATTATGAATATCAGAAGCTGTGAATGAATCTTCTCTTTGACTCTTTAATAATGTGACGTGATGAGATGCAGAAGAAGAAACACAGACACAAACGTACTTGATCGCTGCGACCTTGCGGGACATGGACGGATCCTCTCTGACCTGCAGGGGACAAACAGACGAGCGTCAGTGTCTCTGTCGGCCTCTAGATGTCGCTGCTGCAAACCTCTGAACGGACCGAAGGGACTGAGGAAAAACTGAGGATGTTAAAGAGTCCATCAAGAAAAGAGAGAATCATGTGATAACTGAGAAAGATTCACTCATTCATTTGGAAACTTCTTCCAGTCCCAGAGGAGGAAGTTCAGGTCACAGCTACATTTAAAAACAAAATCACTATAATCTGTGTTTTTTTCATACAGAGCTAAAATGAATCAGTTCAGCTCTGGTGAACTTTGACCCGTGAGTTTGCAGTTTTTCTGGCTTGCGTGTGAACTGTTAGCTCACCGGCTAATGCTACAATACAGTGTGAGAGTTTCACTTGTATTTGCGATGAAAGACTTCTATAAAATTCAGCCTCTATTTTGTTTTTTTCACAACAATGACGACGACGACTCGGTGTGTCGGGAAAAATCATGTGATTCAAATATGTTTAATTAAATAATTTCAACTTTATTAAAGGAAAACACATGTTCCTAGATTTTTTTCAACGTAGGAGCACAGATGCTTCCTGGGAGAAAAAGTGAGTCAATAATAATGTGAACAAATGATGGACAGCACTATGAAAATGAGACCCACACTGTAATAAACTCTGTTATTTATTCAGTGTTTTTTAATATTATATTTTAATTAAGCTGATGAACTGAGTCGGCTCAGGACCGAACTGTTTGCTGGATGTTTGTGTTGTTGTTTTTACCACGGAGCGAAAGCGGATGGAGTCGATGGATCCTTGATCCCTGAAGAGGCTCCGCAGCGTCTGAAGGACAGAAGAGTTTACTTCCTGTTTTGTTCACGTCTCAAAAATATCAAATGAACAACAACTCGTCGACTCACATGGAAACATCCTGCACTGATCAGACACACAAACTCAACATCACCTTCTTGGTGCAGCTGATGGGCAGGTTGCCGACGAACACCGTCCTCTTGCTCTTCACGGCCTCCTCCTCTCTGCTGGCCTTCAGCCTCTGCCGCTTCATCACCCAGTGCTCCGCATCCTTCTCTCCGCCCGACTCCGACGCCTTCCTCTTCTTCTTCTTCTGCTTCACCGACGTCTCCTGCCCTCGCTCGTCGTCGTCCGCCTCCTGCAGACCGCTCTCCCTGAAACCAGCCGCCGAGGAGGAAGAGGACGGAGAGACATGAAAAGAGACAGAGTCACAGATGAAGGTTTTCAGACTGAAGCTGCTTCATTTGACGCCTGTTCAACAAATCAAAGGAACGATGAAGATTCATTGATTTTAGATTTTTCTATAAGAGGAAGAAAAGACTGAAAGTAGAGGAAGAAACTGAACCTCTCACCTGTTTTCCAGCTTCTGGTCGGCTGCTGATTTCTCCTTTGGCGGCTGCTTCTTCTTCTTCTGCCCTGGTTGACCTTTGACCTCTGGAGTTTCATTCTGCTGCTGCTTTTCCTCTGTGCTCCTCTGAACCGGCTGCCATGACGACACAAAACACAACACAACCAACAACACGAGATACGTTAAAGTGATATTCTCATGTGCAGAGTCAAACAGGAACTGTGTGTGTCACATGACTCAAATACTCACTACAGCACCAAATGTGGATTAATCCACTGCTGAAAATAGTCCCTACTCCTGTATGTTTGTTAAAAATCTACAGTAAATGTGTGCGTACGTTTACGTGTGTGTGTGTGTGTGTGTGTGTGTGTGTGTGTGTGTGTGTGTGTGTGTGTGTGTGTGTGTGTGTGTGTTCACCTCGGGCGCAGGCTGAAACAACAGAGATGCAGCTGGTGCAGCGGTGCTGAATAAAGTCGACAGCGACCCAGAAGCTGCCGCGTTCTTCTGGAACAAACTTCCTGACACCTGACCCACCACGTAGTCAGCTGACTGTTGTTCTGATGACGCCTCTCCACTGAGGACAGAAACACTCACATGAAGAAAATACTGAGTCTGAAAAACCTACTTTTAAAGATGCTTAACTAAAGAGTCAAGTTGAATTTATTTATACAGCAAAATATCACAAATCACTAATTTGCTGCAGAATGAGAAAATCATCCGTCTTCAGAGGCTCGATTCAGAAAAAGAGAAACTCCCACAAAAAGTTTTAATGTGGAAAAAAGGAGGAAGTGGATCCCAACTGAGGAGGGATCTGTCTTCCAGGATGGACAGACATGGGGAAGATAAGAATCCAAAGAGATTCATTTTCTTTTTATCAATAAATATTCTGTTTAATGCTGCAACTTCTGGTGAGCAATTAATCTACTAATTACTTTCCCATTCAATTGATTGATTGGTCAATGTATTTATATAAGTTATATACTTTAATCTTTAATTTTTTATAGGTTATAGGTTATATGATATAAACTGAGGGTTTATATGAAATAAAACTTAAGCCGCTTTGCCCTGAGTTCTGTCTGCAGGCCGCTGCCTCACCCGCAAACTGTTAAAATTAATGAACTAATTATTACTATTATTATCTGTTAATACTGAAAATGAATCCGAGGTCAGAGATAAGACGCAGGTTATTTTCACTGACGATACATTGGGGAGTAAAAAGGTGTAAACAAACCTCTGGTGAAGTTTCTTCTTCATCGTTTCTTCGGGTTCCTCCGGCGTCACTCGGAGACTGACTTCCTGTTCGTTCTTCTTATTGGAAATAAATAATTTATCCGGTAAACTGCAGCATGTACACGGATTTCTAGGACTTAAACTGCAATTACATGATAGTTACGGCGCATCCACACGTTTTCTTTCCAAGCACACTGCTGTGTTACTGCGAATTGTTCCCCACGGTGAACACGGACAGAGCGAAACAAAGGTTCCTTTAATTGTTCTTTGAATTAGCGTTGATTTGACGCCACCGAGCGGCACACTTCCGGTCCAAGACGATTGTAATTAAACAGACGCAAAGATAATGTAAGTAAAAAGAAACGTATGTTTAATTTATTGTATATTTTTTATTGATTTTCGTTAGAAAAGTTTCACAGGAAACGAGTGCAACGTTGAAATCGGTCACTTCCGCTGAGGCTCAGCTGTGTAATGTTTTGGTTCGGGAGCTAGCTCAGCAGCTAACACGCTCATAGGGGAAGAAGAAGGAGCGACCACGCTCCTAAATCTACATCTTTAAGCGTTACAGGTAAGTTTTTAGTTCTTTTTTAAATAGCAGAAAGTATTTTACATGCGTTTGTGAAATTTCGGGGGCCAATAGAAGAATAAGTTCAGCTGACGTCATGTTATAATGTCACAAAATAAGTAAAAATTAACGTGACGCAACGTAATTAGTTAACCGACATTACAGCACTAGGAGCTGGTTCCCGCGTTGACTGTCTTTCTTTTCGGTTTCGGGGTTTCTCTGCTCGGCAGGGGGTTCGATGGGAGTCGACCAGACGGAACCGGAGGTGCCGGAGGATGCGGTGGGCAGGCGGGTGTCCTGCGGCGGGGAGCGGGCCACGGTGCGGTACGTGGGTCCGGTACCACCCACAGCAGGTCAGAACCGGGCTGCCAGATGGAAACTCCAGTCATCCACTGACTCTATTACTCTGACCAGTTATAGGTCAATGTTTCTCAATAAGTCAGTAAAGTATCTTCAGACATCCCACTAAATAAAACAGTAATAAAATGCTTTTAATTAATGGAGTTTGGCGTCAGGTTTTCTCCATACACGACAAAATAAGGAAAGTAATTTTGTTTTTAAAGCACATTTTAAAAACAACTCTGTTTGACAAGTCGTTGAACAGCTTTGAGTAATAAAATAATACTAATCTTTATTGAGTCAGTATGAACAGAGATATTCAGGTCCAAACACCAAACAACAGAAACATTGAGATAATTGACGGAGGAAACAAAGGAACCAAATGTGTGTGTTGTGTGTTCAGGGCTGTGGCTCGGCGTGGAGTGGGATGACCCCGGCAGAGGGAAGCATGACGGCAGCCACGAGGGAGTCCAGTATTTTACATGCAGGTGATCCTCACTTTAATGTCACATGAAACTACATGACAGTACAATTCTTCTCAGTTCACCTGAATGTCAGAGTTCTGGTGTCGTGTTTGCTCAGTAGCTTAAAATGAAGTAGTCTGATGACGAGTGATGTATATTTGATAGATTCAATAAATAGAATTAGAATCTTTTTTCGCTGTTTTATGGCTGAAACTTGAATGTTGTGTCCCTGACTGTTTTCTTTGGACTCTCTCAGTCACATTAAAGGAGGCTCCTTCGTCCGCCCGGCGAAGGCGAGCTTTGGCGTGGACTACCTGGCCGCTGTGCGACAGGTGTACCAGGTCGACACAGAGGAGGTGCTGAGTGAGGAGATCTCCATCTCCGACAAGAAGCTGAAGTGGTGGTGTGTCGAGGAGCGCAGGTACGGAGAAAGAGATGCACTGTCGTGTGTCACAGTTCTGTCAGTTAATTTCACCTTCACTTTTTTTTGTCTCTGTAGTTATGAGAGTCTTCCGTCAGTGATACTGAGTCGCTGTGAGGTGAACGGCCCCGGAGACGATGGAGAAATCAAGAAAACAACACCCAGTATCTTTCTGCAGAGTCTCTTCTCACTGAGGGGATGTGAGTTATTGCTTTAGGGTGAAGTTCCACCATGAGGATTAATGTTTTTGACTGGATCGCAACAGCAGGGCCAGTCCTATAATCTGGGATGTCCCTGACTGACAGAATGACTGACTAAATTTCTTTCTTTCTTTCTGTCCACCGAGCCGCTCTGGTTTCCCAGCCGTCTGGGAACTGCAGGGAAGAGGAGGAGTGCTTCCAGTACACTGAGCCTCGCCTCCATTACAGCAAATACACATGTATCATTATTACTAAAGGAGGTAGAGGAATAACTAAACACAAGACACACCTGAGAACTTTGCTGATGTTTCACTCAGGCCTCATCCACATGTACTTTTATTAATCTCTTATGTTATCTCTCTGTCGTACTTAAAGAAAATCTCCATCTCCTCATGAAAACAAGAAGAGGCTGAGGTAGTAGTAGTATTAGTAGAAGTAATAGTAGTAGCAGTACTGGTTTTACAGGTGATATCTTTACAGTTGTGTGCAGCTCCCTCAAAGACAGCGATGTCCCGACGATGAAAAATAATCATTAAAATCTGAACATTAAAAATATGAACTGAGTTTGATAAAGACCCGTACGTCCCAGATGATGTCAGCAGAACAACGAGGGTGCTCAGTAACTGTTGCGTCTGTCAGGTTGTGAGTGTTTGTGTTGAGTGACGCCTTAACAGCAGCGATCAGACGTCCAGTGGTTGGACATGAGTGGGACTCTGCTGTCCTGCTGGGAGGACGTGGCCGCCGTCACGCAGCAGCTGGAGAGACTGGAGGGACTACAGCTCAGGTACGCTGTGTGTGTGTGTGTGTGTGTGTGTGTGTGTGTGTGTGTGTGTGTGTGTGTGTGTGTGTGTGTGTGTGTGGGTGTGTGTGTGTGTGTGTGTGTGTGTGTGTGTGTGTGTGTGTGTGTGTGTGTGTGTGTGTGTCTGTGTGTGTGTCCCGTCATTGATAGTTTCATCTTGTTTCATTCTTTAGCAACAACAGACTGCGTTTGACCTCTGACCCCTCGACTCACTGCCAGGCTTTCTCCAACATCAAAGTCCTGGCTCTGAACAGCTGTTACCTCACCTGGCCACAGGTACACACCTCTGTACATAACACCACACACACACACACACACACACACACACACACAGTCTTTGTTCATGTTTCATCACCAGGATCAGTTTTACAGTCACTTGTCTCCACTGTCACAGAAAGAGATGTAAAATATATTTATATAAAATTTATTGTTATTATATTTTTTTGATACTGACATAAAACCCTGTATGTTTGCTTGAATATTTATATGAGCATAATTTTTAACATATTTTGTAGTTGTGCATTTATTTATTTATTTTATTGAAGCTACTAAAAAATGTTATTATTTATTACAAGTAAAAACTAATATACAGAAATATAAACACGAACAATCCAATACAATAAGTAAATACAAATGTATAAACCCACAGACAGATATTGGACCAATATTTATAAATATTTTATGTCTTATATATATTAAAAATATATTATTTAGTATTATTAGTTATTATTAGTATTTGTTTATTTATTTTGGGTATTGAAACAGTATGTATTTATATACATCATATTTATGTAATTTAAATTTTAAAAAAAATTGTGTACTATATATGTATATATATAGATAAAACATTCATATAGCACAATCAGATTTGTGTTACCAGTATTTATGAATATTTTATGTATATGTTTTTAATTTGTTTATTTATTTGTGGTAATAAAACATATTTATTATTTATAAATATAATATTTATAAATTTTTCCCATGTCGACCTTATATCCCATATCCTGTGAACCCAGCATAAAAATGGAAAGTTTTATATAAAAACTATCATTGATACATTTTTTTTAAATTAATAATGACTTAAAATTTGTTATTTATTAGTTTAATTGATAAGAAAATAAAATTAAATAATGTAATTTGTTTTTATTTTACAAGAGTTATTCATAGAAAATTTGAATCACTTGAAAGTCTCTTGAAATTAAAAAATCCTTTTCTGATCCCTCCTTTTTCCTGTTAAGCTTCAAAATAAAAGTGGCAGCCTCTTTGTGATGTCAGGGTTTAATTCGTCAAACATCATGTTATGTTGATTGTTTGATATCGATTCACTTCCTGTCCTGACTCTGTGCTGGTCTCTGGTCAGATCCTGCACTGCGCCCCCATGTGGCCTCAGCTGGAGGATCTGTGTGTGGAGGAGAACAACATCACAGAGCTGCAGAGGTAAATCCTGTTTCCTTCAAACTCCTCCACCTCACAATCCGGACCAGCACCCGGTCCGTCTGTGGTCCCGACACTAACCCCTGTGTCTCTGACGTGTTTAACCCTTTAAAGGCCGGAGGACGTCCTGCAGTCCCTGAAGAGTCTCAGTCTGTCCTCTAATCCTTTAGTCCAGGAGAGCGTGCTCAGTCTCTCTGCTCTGCCCAGGTACAGTCCACAACGCACCCAGTCACTGACACTGTCCCGATCATCGTCCATCACCCTGATCAATACATTAGGATTATTTAAGAATAAAAGAAAGTTTTACAGGTTAAAGTTACTGTAAGAGTCTGAGCCGGAGCGTCTGCTGTCGGTGGCCAATCAGATGATCTGATCAGAAATCAATAGAGGCTGCCAGTTTTATGATCAGATATGAATCAACAATGGGACTTTCCAAAGTGATTTATTTTATCAAATTCAAAAGAATAAAGACAGAAGAAAAGAAGTTTGATGAAGCTCCTGCTCTAAAACGAGTCCTGATTATTCTTCAAAACTTTTGACAGTAAATCGACTTTTATTAAAACTGAACTTTGACCCTGGCCTCACTTTTGTGTTCGTTGCTTCACAGTAAAAGTCTCCCAGCTGCAGGGAACTGGAGGAAAAACTGGAGGCTTTTATTGTGAAGTGTCACAGTTTATCCTCAGATGTTGATCATAGGTGTTGAAATATGTTTCATATCTCACATCATGTATTTATCTGTATTTTACTACCTTTAATACAAAGTATGGAGATAGTCGAAACCATGAAACCTCGTGTTTGTTGTGTTGTTGTTTGTAATTTGAATTATTTTATGTTCTAGTCATTTCCTGTTCATGTTCCTAAAGCAGATGTGATGAGCTCTTGTGTGTTGTTTGATGACAGACTGGAGCAGCTGAACTTGTCCAACACCGGACTGTCCGTCATTCGCTTTGACGACGCTGCACCTGGTAAAGTCACATTTCATGTCACAACTTCATAATAATAAAGTTTATTTGAACAGAACGAATCAAAAGCACAAATTAGAATATTACATGTGCAAACACATAAATACACAGTTAAACAAAGTGAATAAGGTTATGATTTACAGTAGAAACACAATTTAAGCAGCAATGTAAAAAATAAAATGTAATTTAAAAAGCTTTTGAATAACTTTTATTTTTTAATTAAAATCAGCATCTATCCTCCTTCTTAAACACTGAATTTCCTGTTTCCTGTTGTGTGAAACTCTTTAACTGTTGATTTCCCAGTTTTAAACTCGGACTCTTTTCTGTGCAGGAGCTCCGACAGAAATGTTTCCCGCTCTGAAGAAACTCAGCCTGGACCGCAACAACATCACTGAGGTGAGTGTGTGGTTGTGATAAAGACGGACTTAAAGTCTTTACACTTCACGAACATATTGAGTCTCACGGCTGATTTACTCACCTCAGTTTTACTGTAAAATAAGATATTTTCAAAATAAAAGTATGGCTTCATTATCTCCCCCCCCCTCTCTCTCTCAGTGGTGTGTGGTGGACGAGCTAGCCAAACTTCGTAGTCTGGTTCAGTTTTCGTGTCGTGGTAACCGACTGACGAGCAGCGACCGAAACCCCAAAACAGCCAATCAGATACTGATCGCCAAACTGGGACGACTGGTCCTCCTCAACAGCTGTGAGGTGTGTGTGTGTGTGTGTGTGTGTGTGTGTGTGTGTGTGTGTGTGTGTGTGCGTGCTCTAGCTGACTCGTTGCCATGGTTTCCATCAGATACAACCTGAGGACAGGAAGGGGGCGGAGCTGGACTACATCAAGATGTTTGGAGAGGAGTGGCTGAAGGCAGGGGGGCGGAGTCAGCCCAGTGCCCAGTTCATCAGTCAGCACCCTCGTTACCAGACCCTCATCGACAGTAAGTTTAGACAATGTGAGAAACTGAGTCCAGAGGTTCGGATGGTTCCTGTTTTTATTCTTTTCTGTAGATAAAAAGTATTTTTCACTTTTAAATATTCAAAGTTTTCCCAGAAGCCTTCAGACGTCTGCTCTGTCAGTGCTGGTCATCTTGTTCTGTTCTCAGAGTACGGAGCTCCAGAGGAAGGAGAGCTGAAGAAGCCGGAGCCGTTCGCCCTGAAAAATCAGCTGTTAAGTGAGTCCACCTCTTCCTGCTCTCTGATTGGCTCGTATACACAGTTAATGTGTGTTTTTTTTCCCTCCTGAGTGAACACACAGCAGCTGACATGATGTTTCCCGCTCTCATCTCTCCTCTCCAGAGATCACGTTTGTGTTTCCTGATGCCGGCGAGCGGAAGCCGATCGAGAAGAAGCTTCCAGGTAAAACGACACAAACGACCGACGTGAATCAAACCAGAATAAAACGTTGTTCAGTCGAGTGACGCAGAGTGTGGTTCTGTTCTCAGCCACCATGGAGGTTCAGAAGGTGAAGGGACTCCTGTACCGACTGCTGAAGGTCCCTGTGGCAGATCTGAAGCTCACCTACACCAGCCCCAAGGTGACGCATGCTCACACACAACAGCACTTATATACATATATGTTATAACACCTGAGCAGACAGGTGAGTTGAGATTGCAGGTAGTTGTTTACAGTCGTTATTTAACATCATTCGTATTTTCTTTAACATGGTTTTCATCTACTCTTACTTCCTGGTTGGGAAATGTGGATCAGGCTTTGAGCCCCGCCCACCACCTGCTTGCTCCAGGTGGACAGGTGAAAGAGCAGAGAGTATCAAGATGGTGAGAGGAGGAAACATCAGCCACATGTTTGAGCCTCAGTCAGACCCAGACTCAGAGGAGGAGACTGTTGAGACCAGAACCAGAGACTAGCAGACGGATCAGAACCGTTAGCGTAGTTAGCATCTTTTCAAAATAGCCTAGTTAGCATCTTTTCAGAGCAGTTAGCGCAGTTAGCCTCTTTTAGCACAGTTAGCATCTTTTCAGAGCAGTTAGCGCAGTTAGCCTCTTTTAGCACAGTTAGCATCTTTTCAGAGCAGTTAGCGCAGTTAGCCTCTTTTAGCACAGTTAGCATCTTTTCAGAACGGTTAGGGCAGTTAGCATCTTTCAAAAATGGTTAGCGCAGTTAGCATCTTTTATTTGTTTATGTTGTTTGTTAGCTTGTAACTGGCAGTGGCTGACACAGTGTTAGCGGTTGTTTTCATCAGTGTTGAGTATCATTATTGAGCATCAGATCAACCAGGACGATTGTTTCAACCTACAATCAAGAAAACTGACACTTTATTCTAGAAACAAGTGAAAGGAGTTCGTTATATTAACTAATCTAGTTTTTAAAGGACTCAGTGAGACAAAATGACTTAATTAAATTGTTGATGAATCAATTCAGATCAAACTCCTCGTTTTCTCTGATGAAAGTTAAATGTTCTTTTCTGTCCAGATGGTGGGGACAGAGTTTGAAATTGACAGCGACCTGAAGACTCTACAGTTTTACTCCATAGAGGACGGAAACCAGGTGCTGGTCCGCTGGTCCTGACCCGGTCCAGGAGGTTGAAGAACCAAGTCCGGTCCCACAGCAGAGACAGAACTTCAGCTGTTTCTGTGTCAGACGGACACACAGCAGCAGTCTGTGGATGGTTTCTATCACAGGACGGTCACACGGACACTGAGGTGGATTTACGAACAGACTGGATTTGCTGAGACATTGTTTCAGACATTAAACTGAAGACAGAGTAAAAACCACCCAGAGTAACCCACGGCAACGCATGAATCACAGGCTGAAATCTACAGCTGAACCAACAAGTTGACAGATTTAAATAATCAACATCTTTACCTTCGGCTTTGGTTTGACCATTAATTGAGTAATGTGTAACAAACTGTGTTGGACAAATATAATCTTATAATATGTTTCCAGTCAAGACTCAATTTTTTGAATGTGTTTCCTCATCTTTACCAAGTTCTCTTTGCTGATTAAGGCCATGAGACACAGTCAAAAGATTCAGAAAAAGCAAGTAAGCGAACCTTGAGTTTAAAATATTTTACCACAGATACAGTCTTGGTCAGAATTACTGGCACTCCTGGATTTCAAGAACATAATTCAGAAACAAATCAAATGAACCAATTTTATATTTAAGCAGAATATCTGAATGAAAAGTCAAAGGTCACTGAACTAATTTAAATTCATCAAATAATTCTGTCCAGGGTACATTTTATTTCACAATATGAAACATTTTCTTTGTTGTTCAACAAATTTTCACATTTAATAAATATTCTGGTTACAGAAAATTTGTTCATATATATTTATTTCTGAAGATATTCTGAATTCAGTCTTTAAAAGTCAGATGCGTATGTGTTTAACCAGTTCTTAAAAGCTCAGCGTCACCACATGTAGATTCTCTGACTGTAACCACGGCTGTAGACTGAGGAATTCATTTGTTTATTTTGGAACAAGAACAAGAAAATGTGATTTTAAAAAAAAAAAACAAAAAAACAATAAAAATCTTTTTATTGTAAAGGCGAAGGATCAGCAGCTGGTGTGAGTCTGTTTCCTTCACTTTCTGTTATCAGAAGATAAATAACGTCCAGCGGTTGAGGAGACGTGTTCAGATCCACAGCTGAAGTAAAAGTACTATCACATGAGTGTGGAAAAACAAGGCTGGGTCTAAACTTTGCTTTGATACAGTCATAGTGAAAGAGAGACAGGAAAATTGGAGAGAAAGACTGACATGCAGCGAAGGTCGGACTCGAACCTGTGCAGCCAGAGTAAAGAAGAAACCGAAAGCATTCTGTCTACCAGATGAACTGTGATGGCAAACACACCGAATTCATTATCTTTCTTGTGTAGTCTCTCACAGATCACAGCCTCTGTCTAGATCCACAATAGTTACATCTTTATTTACTTCAACTCCACATCGTAACAGACTTTTATTTAAGGCAGGTCTTTATTCTAACACTAAACTCCTAACAAGAAAAAACTATGACAAGAAAACGTCATACTATAGTGAGGCATGAAAGACGTAATGCTAGAATAGGGCGTAAAAAAATGTCACAAAAACGTCATAGTATATTAATGTGATAAAAATTTAATGAAAACATCATAGTATAGTAAATAAAAAAACATCATACTATAATAAGGCAAGAAGAGTAAAAAAAAAACGTAATAATTTAGTGAGGCAAAAAATGTCATAGTATAGTAAGGTAAAAGACAATGGTACAGTAAAGTATAAAAAGTAAAAAAAAACATCTTAGTATAGATAAGCAGAAAGTATCATAGTATAGTAAGGCATAAAAAGTCATAAAAGCGTCATAGTATAGTCAGGCATAAAAAGTAAAAAAAAGTCATAGTATAGTAAGGCATAAAAAGTCATAGAATAGTAAGGCATAAAAAGTCATAGAATAGTAAGGCATAAAAAGTCATAGAATAGTAAGGCATAAAAAGTCATAGAATAGTAAGGCATAAAAAGTCATAGAATAGTAAGGCATAAAAAGTCATAGAATAGTAAGGCATAAAAAGTCATAGAATAGTAAGGCATAAAAAGTCATAGAATAGTAAGGCATAAAAAGTCATAGAATAGTAAGGCATAAAAAGTCATAGAATAGTAAGGCATAAAAAGTCATAGAATAGTAAGGCATAAAAAGTCATAGAATAGTAAGGCATAAAAAGTCATAGAATAGTAAGGCATAAAAAGTCATAGAATAGTAAGGCATAAAAAGTCATAGAATAGTAAGGCATAAAAAGTCATAGAATAGTAAGGCATAAAAAGTCATAGAATAGTAAGGCATAAAAAGTCATAGAATAGTAAGGCATAAAAAGTCATAGAATAGTAAGGCATAAAAAGTTAAAAAAAAGTCATAATATATTAAGACATAAAAAGTCATAGTATAATAAGGCATAAAAAGTCAAAAAAAAGTCATAGTATATTAAGGCATAAAAAGTCAAAAAAAAGTCATAGTATAGTAAGGCATAAAAAGTTAAAAAAAAGTCATAGTATAGTGAGGCATGAAAAGTAAAAAAAACGTCATAATATAGTAAGGCATTAAAATAAAAAAAAGTCATAGTATAGTAAGGCATAAAATGTCAAAAAAAGTCATAGTATAGTAAGGCACAAAAAGTAATAGTATAGTAAGTCATAAAAACTCAAAAAAAGTCATAGTATAGTAAGGCATAAAAAGTCAAAAAAACATCATAGTATAGTAAGGCATAAAAAGATAAAAAAAAAGTCATAATATAATACGGCATAAAAAGTCATAGTATAGTAAGGTATAAAAAGTCATAAAAACGACATAGTATATTAAGGCGTAAAAAGTCAAAAAAACATCATAGTATAGTAAAGCGTAAAAAGTCATAGAATAGTAAGGCATAAAAAGTCATAAAAACGACATTATAATGGACATAAAAAAGTCATAATATAGTAAGACATAAAAAGTCATAGTATAATAAGGCATAAAAAGTAAAAAAAAGTCATAGTTTAGTAAGGCATAAAAAGTAAAAAAAAAGTCATAGTATAGTGAGGCATAAAAAGTCAAAAAAATTCATAGTATAGTAAGGCATGAAAAGTAAAAAAAAAGTCATAGTATAGTAAGGCATAAAAAGTCAAAAAAACGTCATAGTATAGTAAGGCATAAAAAGTCATAGAAGAGTAAGGCATAAAAAGTCATAGTATAGTAAGGCATGAAAAGTAAAAAAAAACGTAATAGTATAGTAAGGCATAAAAAGTCATAAAAACGTCATAGTATAGTAAGGCATAAAAACGTCATAGTATAGTCAGGCATTAAAAGTCATAGTATAGTGAGGCATAAAAAGTCAAAAAAATTCATAGTATAGTAAGGCATAAAAAGTCAAAAAAAATTATAGTATAGTAAGGCATGAAAAGTAAAAAAAACATCATAGTATAGTAAGGCATAAAAAGTCAAAAAAACGTCACATGGACATAAAAAAGTCATAATATAGTAAGACATACAAAGTCATAGAATAGTAAGGCATAAAAAGTCATAATATAGTAAGGCATGAAAAATAAAAAAAAACGTCATAGTATAGTAAGGCATAAAAAGTCATAAAAAGTCATAGAATAGTAAGGCATGAAAAGTCATAAAAACGTCATAGTCTAATAAGTCATAAAAAGTTAAAAAAAAACCTCATAGTATAGTAAGGCATAAAAAGTCAAAAAAACGTCATAGTATAGTAAGGCATAAAAAGTAAAAAAAACGTCATAATATATTAAG
>NW_019174604.1:907201-950125 GCF_002260705.1 Seriola dumerili | reverse complement strand
TCATAGAATAGTAAGGCATAAAAAGTCATAGTATAGTAAGTCATAAAAAGTCCTAAAAACGTCATACTATAGTAAGGCATAAAAATGTCATAGTATAGTCAGGCATAAAAAGTAAAAAAAAGTCATAGTATAGTAAGGCATAAAAAGTCATAGTATAGTAAGGCATAAAAAGTAATAGTATAGTAAGGCATAAAAAGTCATAAAAATGACATAGTATAGTAAGGCGTAAAAAGTCATGAAAACGTCATAGTATAGTAAGGCATAAAAAGTCAAAAAAACGTCGTATAGTAAGGCATAAGAAGTTAAAAAAATGTCATAATATATTAAGGCATAAAAAGTCATAGTATAGTAAGGTATAAAAAGTCATAAAAACAACATAGTATATTAAGGCATAAAAATTCATAAAAACGTCATAGTATAGTAAGGCATAAAAAGTCATAAAAACGACATTATAATAGGGCATAAAAAAGTCATAATATAGTAAGACATAAAAAGTCATAGTATAATAAGGTACAAAAAGTAAAAAAAAAGTCATAGTATAGTAAGGCATAAAAAGCAAAAAAAAGGTCATAGTATAGTAAGGCATAAAAAGTAAAAAAAAGTCATAATATAGTGAGGCATAAAAAGTCAAAAAAATTCATAGTATAGTAAGGCATGAAAAGTAAAAAAAACGTCATAGTATAGTAAGGCATATAAAGTCAAAAAAACGTCATAGTATAGTAAGGCATAAAAAGTTAAAAAAACGTCATAATATATTAAGGCATAAAAAGTCATAGTATAGTAAGGTATAAAAAGTCATAAAAACGTCATAATAAAGTAACGCATGAAAAGTCATCATATAGTAAGGTATAAAAAGTCATAGTATAGTAAGGTATAAAAAGTTAAAAAAATGTCATAGTATAGTGAGGTATAAAAATTGAAAAAAACGTCATAGTATAGTAAGGCATAAAAAGTCAAAGTATAGTAAAGCATAAAAAGTCAAAATAAAAGTCATAGCATAGTGAGGCATAAAAAGTAAAAAAAACGTCATAGTATAGTAAGGCATAAAAAGTTATAGTATAGTAAGGCAGGAAAAGTCATAAAAACATCATAGTATAGGAAGGCTTAAAAAGTCATAAAAACGTCATAGTATAGTAAGGCATAAAAAGTCATAGAATAGTAAGGCATAAAAAGTCAAAAAAACGTCATAGTATAGTAAGTCATAAAAAGAAAAAAAAACGTCATAGTATAGTAAGGCATAAAAAGTCAAAAAAACGTCATAGTATAGTAAGGAATAAAAAGTCATAGTATAGTAAGGTATAAAAAGTCATAAAAACGACATAGTATATTAAGGCGTAAAAAGTCATAAAAACGTCATAGTATAGTAAGGCATAAAAAGTCATAGAATAGTAAGGCATAAAAAGTCATAAAAACGAAATTATAATAAGGCATAAAAAAGTCATAATATAGTAAGACATAAAAAGTCATAGTATAATAAGGCATAAAAAGTCAAAAAAAGTCATAGTACAGTAAGACATAAAAAGTCATGGTATAGTAAGGCACAAAAAATCATAGTATAGTAAGGCACAAAAAGTTATAAAAATGTCATAGTATAGTAAGGCAAAAAACGTCATAGTATAGTAAGGCAACAAACATCATAGTAGAGTAAGGAAAAAAATGTCATAGTATAGTTAGGATTGAAAACTCAAAAAAACTTAATAGTAATATAAGATAAAAAACGTCATAGTATAGTAATACAAAAAACGCTATAATATATGAAGGCAAAAAAAGTAAAAAACATAATACTATAGTAAGGCAAAAAAACATGTCAAAAAATGTCGTAGTATAGTAATGCATAAAAACTTCATAGTATACTAATGCAAAAAAACATCATAGTATAGTAAGACAAAAAAGGTCCTAGTAGAGTAAGGTATTAAAAGTCAAAAAAACATAATACTATAGTAAGGAAAAAAAAAAACTTCATGCTTTAGTAAGATATAAAAAGCCATACACATCATAGTATAGTAAGGCAAAAATAGTCATAAAAACGTCATAGTATATTAATACAAAAAAGGTCATAGTATATTAAGGCAATAAATGTCATAGTACAGTAAGTCATAAAAAGCCATGAAAATGTCATAGTAAAATAAGACATAAAAAGCCATAAAAACGTAATAGTATTGTAAGACAAAAAAGGTCCCAGTATAGTAAAGCAAAAATCGTCATCGTACAATAAGGCATGTAAAGTCCACAAAACGTCATAATATAATAAAGCAAAAAAAGCCATAAAAATGTCACTGTATAAGGTGTAAAAAATGTCAGAAAAAACTCATAGTACAGTAAGGCGTCAGAAATTTCACAAAAATGTCATAGTATAGTAAGGCATCAAAAATGTCATAAAAACTTTATAGTATAGTAAGTTATTAAGTGTCATAAAAACATCATAGTATAGTAAGGTGTCAAAAACATAGTACATTAAGACTCTGAGCTAAAATAGCCTTTGTTAGCCTGGCTACTGTAGCCAATCTAATTGATGACAGAAATTCCTTTAAATGACATTAGAATTAAATGTGCTATCGCTGACCCTGCTCTCCACTAACATGGAAGAATTGCTAATTAGGAAAGACTAATTTTCCCATCACTGACTCATCGATCCAATGAAACACAAACACAAACAAATACTTTTGTATTTAAAAAAGGTTTTATTGAGGCTGTACAGGCTGTTAATGTTCCCTCTTTGGCTGATGCTCAGTACAGACAGACAGTACTTCATGTCACAGACCGAACATGATGCACATAAGATCAGTCAGCAGGGCTGCACAACACTGACCAACCATGTTTATTTCTTCTTACTGCCACTGCAGGACACATTCAAGACAATGTGAATTAACATGAAAGTTGTTTTTACATAAGGCACATGTCTGTTCCCCCAGTAATTTAATCAAGTAATTAAAAATTAACTTCAGTATTTACCACAGTCAGTGATGTGCTGCTGTTGTGCGGCCCTGCTGGACTGATCCTCCCTGATGGGTTTTCAGTTAACAATTAAAAAAACAAAACCTGAGCTGAGTTTCCCAAAGCCAACGTGACACTAACCTGCCGTTCACTTCACCTACAACCCACTGAGCCCAGTGATGTGTCTGTGGTGTAATCATCAGTATTTATACAGTATGTGAGGAGCTAAAAAATGTCACATGATAAATTGAGTTTCACAATACACTAATAAGACAGTTTTTACCTGTTTCACAAAGTGTTTGATAAAACAAAAATGGCAGCCCCCATGAGTGATCATTACAGAGCCCAGAAGTTTTCCCAAAGTTTCTTGTGCTCACTGGAAAATTTTCTGGTAGAAAGTTTTCTCATAGAAATGTCATCTGTTGCTAAATTTGGAGGCTGAAGTGAAAACATTTTCGCATCAGATAACGTTTCTGTGACGACTCTTCAGCAATAATGTCTTTATTTTTAAGTCTGAGGTGAAAATAAAAGTCAGAGTGATAAAGCTTTTAAATATTTGTATCAGTTTCAAAATCCAGTACCGGGACTCGAACTGCCATTATTGTTTATATAAAGAAAACCTCAAAAAACTGAAAGAATTTGACATTTGTTTTTAGCAGCAGGTAGAACAGTGTGGTAGCCTTGAAATATTAAAATGAAATCAAAATCAAATTATCTATGCAATTAAAAATGTTAAAATTAAAAAAACTTTTCCACAAAAAAAAAAGAAAATTGCATTTGAATTTGAATTATGCCCAGTTTTCTAATGTTTGAGAATTTTCCTTCAAAACAGTTTGATTAAATTGGTTGAAAGGATTTCATTTTAATATTGACAGTAATAAACCTCCGTATTTCACAATTATGAGAGTGTCTTTAAAACCAAACATTTGTTGTCTCAAGTCTTGAATGTAAAATGATGTTTACATGAGACGTTCAAACCGAAGCTGCAACCCAACAAACACCCACTTGGGCTCTAGACACAACCTGCACACACCTACACAGTTATCATCATTATCATTATCATCATCATCATCATCATCATCATCATCAGGTAGATCTCAGGCTAACATCAGCACCATTAAAAAAACCAAAAAACAATACCATCTGCATATCAGGTAAATATTTACAAGTTCATATAAAAAATACATTGCGTTTTAGCACAGACAACAGAATAAATCTTGTAAGTAATAAAATGTTTTTTTAGCCCTTATTAAACTCTGACGCTGTTCCAGGATCTGTCACTGGCTCATAGTGATGCAGAGTTCATTTCCACAATGCTGAACATACATGTCAGTAATGGGGAAGAAACAAAACTACTCTAATTTTATGATATATGATACTAAAATACAGAATAATTTAGGATTGGTAAAGTTTTATTTACCAATGAAAAACTTGAGTCAGCTTCATTTAACTGTTATTCACCTCATCACCAATTAAACAAGAAGAAAATGTGGTTTTATGTGTAATTTAAGTTGGTTATTTAAAAAAAGGATTTCTCAATCAGACAAACCTTCTGTCAGTAAAAGGTAGCACGTTCATGTAAAACAGGTATTCTTAGCCAACCACATCTGCACAGACTGCGTCAAAAGATTTGAAGACGTGTCAACAAACATGATGCTCATGAGACATTTGACATCACGTATGTGTTAAAATCACTGCAGTTCAGTTGAAACATCACCCGCGCCGAGGAGCTCCTGATTATTTCTAATTTAGGTAGAAAAGTATTTGCTAATGTGCACATAGAAAAACTTGATGAATGTGACTGAACCAACAGTGCCACCATGTGGCCAGAGTTAGAAATGTTTGACATTTTGGTTCATAACTCTTGAATCATGATCATCATCCTCGATTCCTAAAATGATTAATTTGTTGTTACAAACTGTTTTGTTGTAACTAATTGACAGTTCCTTGTAGGCGTAAACTCTTGTCTAAACTCTTGAACACTTTGTGCTGTTGCGGCCATATTTTGGTGACATTGAGGCCATAAGCGACACTACAGCAAAAGGATGAATTTGATTGGGTGTAACTCACTAATGATGAGTCAGACTAACTTGAAAATTTGCTACTCAAACAAGTTACTCATAGATATCCGCTGTCAGCCAATCAGTATGATTGTAATTTATCCATGTGAGTATTTAGAAGCAGATCTGGTTGTTCAGCCTCTGCTGATATACGTGCTGATACTGTATACATTATTGGATGTTGTCAGTATGTGATTAGTGTCCAGCTTCTTGCAAGATGACTTCTCATAAAAACAAAACCATTGACTTGTTTGGTGGGTGAAATTCAAGAACTCAGACCTAAACAATCATATATGGAGTTCTTGTTGAGTCAAGAAATCTCAGTGAGATTCTTCATGTTCAACTTTGCACAACGTATTGAAGAATTTAAGTTGTCTTTATCTGAAACAAAAATTTCATTTTCAGAAACCTTACGACATTACTGTATTTTCCGCACTATAAGGCGCACTTAAAAGCCTTTCATTTTCTCAAAAAACAACAGTGCGCCTTATAATTCGGAGCGCCTTATATATGGATTAATTCTGGTTGTTATGGCTACCGTAGTCAGGAGCGTCGCGGAGTAATACATGTGCTTCACCATAATATTACAGTGTGTGTGTATAAAGACCCCAAAATGGCACCTGTCAAGAGACACGCTTACGACGCGGACTTCAGACTCAAGGCTGTCAGTCACGCAGTAGAACAGACTGTGTTTTTTTTACGTGTTACAACTGAACAAGGTTGGGAGTTATTGTGAATACGCTCATTAACATTTGAACAATGTTGAGAGTTATTGTGAACGTGTTTAATAAAGTTTGACTGACTGACTTATCTGACTGTTTTGTTTCACTTAATGCGCCTTATAGTCCGGTGCGCTTTATATATGAAAAAAGTTGGAAAATAGACCATTCATTGACAGTGCGCCTTATAATCCAGTGCGCCCTATAGTGCGGAAAATACGGTATTAGAATTATATCTGATTGTTTCTCACACTTATCTTTCAGACCACATCTGTGAGAATTCAATAAGAGTTTTACATTAAAAACACAACCTGAAGTTCATCATTCAGTACCTTTTCAAATAATTATTATCTGGTGAAAGGGTTTTCAGTTACCTGCTGTCTTTCAAAAAATCCCTGTATTCTTTTTTTAGTCACTTATTTCTAATATTGGAATGAAACCAAATCTGAATTCAACAGTAACAGGAAGAAAGTTAATTATCTCACCTGAAGTGTGACGTCATAAATATAGTGAGGTCTGAACAGTTTTCAAAGGCCAACAAAACGTAAAACTCTCAACTCTAAAATGATTGTAGAAACGTTCAATTCAAGTAAGAAAAGTAGAAAACACCGAAATTCAGTTAAGTGTGTTTTGTCTTTTTTTTCCTCTCCCAGCGGTGGCAGTGTTATTGTCGCTCTGTAGACTCACAGGTTCCTCTCCACACATTGACCATCGGCGGCGTCCGGGCAGCGGCAGGTGAACCCGCCGAGCCGCGGCAAACACAGGTGAGAACAGCCACCGTTGTTGGAGCAGTAATTATAAGCTGATGGGAGAGACAAGGGAAGAAGGTTAGGAAATCTTTAATATCAAGGCTGCTGCTTTAGATTAAGTCAATCAGTTCCTCTGTGTGAGAGCTGCTCCAGCTCAGTCATTGAGTCTTTGTTCTATTCATGTTTTTTTTGTATTCCACCAACTTTTATGAGTCTACATAGGAGGTTAAATAAAAGTTAAATAAAAATATTAATAAATAATAATAATTATGTCTTAAAAACAAACAATCCCAATGTTTATACATCTCAAATATGCTAAGGACGATTCACGGCAACTGTTCTCCAAAGCAATTGATTCATTTTCAGAATAAAATGTGTTTTTCCTGCTTTGAGTTATGATGTTAACTGTTTTATCCTGCGATATTAAACATGCTAATTGTGGCTGCATGTAACAATTATTTTCTATGTTGATTGATTAATAATTTTTGTCAGAAAAAAGCCGATCTGTAAGAGACCAAAGTGATGTCTTCCTGTGATGTGCGTCTGCATCACTGAAGCCAATGAGGAGATACACATCTTGACGCATTGTCAACAATCCAGTACATTAAAGATACATACAAGCTACTACTAATGCAGTACAATATGATTCAGCCCTATTGTGATGCAGTGCGATTCGAGTGTAACTCTCATGTGATCACATGATTAATCACATGAAGGGATAGCCAATCAGAGGTATAGATTGACACCTAAATCTGCCATATTGTACACTCTTAAAAAAAATCCTTGCAGCTTTTTAGTGGTTTGCTATTCTGCAAGAACATAGAATATATGTATAATAATTTTAAAAAATGTAATTATTACAAGTTTGATAAATATGGGCCCAGAGCAGAGTTTTACGGTGGACCCATATTTCTTGGCTGAAGCGTAAGTTTCAGATAAAACTCTCCGAACAGCCAAGGAGTGAAAGAGCTTTTGCCCACATTAAATGTCTTTGTTAACAGAAGACCGCTGGTGATGCAGTGTAAAAAAAACTGATGACTAAACATACTGCCAAGTGTTAAATGCCTGGCTGAGAGAAGGGCATTTGTGTTTGTGGGTGTTTCCCCCCTCTTCTCTCTCTCTCTCTCTCTCTGGTTGTTGTGTTTTCGGTTTGTGAATTTGAGCTGATTTAGTACCTTCTTTTAAACAAGGTTTGTGGAGTGAGGTGGTGCACACAGGTAAGTCGGGGTACCCTTTACATTCCACTTACGTAGGAATTCTCTGTATATACACACTAGGTTTTAGGGTTGGTGCCACCTTTGTATTTACTTTTGGTTAACCTTTATTAGATAAGACTCAGGATTTTGGTTTAAGTTTTATTTTGAGTCTAGATAGGCCCAGTTTTGTTGTCCTTTTCAGTTTGTTTGGTACAACCCCCTCGCCCCATCCTCCTCCACCATTGCATTTTTGTTAATAGATTTCTGTTTATAATAAACCATTTTTCTTTACTTGACACATGGCTCCTTGATTCAGTTTTGGTTGTCGTTTCGTCTCCTTTTTCACCTTGCCACAAAAGGAGTCGTAACACAATTAAAATAGAAATGTTTAGTGTGGCTGCAGCTTCAGGAAGTGGAGAATCAGTTCATCACTGGTGGCTGAAACTCATCGACCCATTAGTGTAACAGAGAAAGCAGCAGGTGGACGCAGACAGTGAAGCTGTTTCTCATCGCTGCCTGCTGTATAGTTCAGGGCTCAGAGCCAGCTGTGACTCTCCCTATCCACAGCTGGTTTCACCACGGAGTTCCCACGCTTATATCCATCCACACGCTATACGAGTCTGGAATCAATTACTACGCTCAGCGAACACATCTGTACTCCCACTGCATTAAACTGCTCCGCTGATCCAAGACTCCACAGAGCTGTGAGCTTATAGAGTCCTGGTGTTAGAACAGACAGGAAAACATGGACAGCCTCAGTGTTCAAGGGCAAGCTCACCCAAATCACACACAAAGAATTACAATTTCCAAATCACGTGGTCTCTACAGTTTTCACTTTTAAATGTAAGACTTTTTAATATCGAATGGAGCTCAATTAAAACCTTTTTTTACCTCCACACAGATCGAAGACTGACGAAAATGAAACAATATCAATAATATTACATTACAATATCCGTCCCCTGTTCCAGCAAATTCAAGTGTGCACTTCCTGTTTCGGTGCGAGGAGTTCACCTTAGTTCAACTGTGAATGAGCGGATTTGCTCGTTTGGCAAATAGTGTTTGGAAGTGGAGAAGTTATTAATGTGGCATGCTTTATCTTTATTAATATTATTCATTTAATACATTATCCCATGACCAGCCTAGAAACTGTTGTTATACAGTCTGTGATTGTTCTGATCAATGTTTTAATTATGAGTTTAATTAACAAGTGGGTGTAAATTTTGTTCAACAGAAACGTATTGTGACTGAACATGAATTTTCTGATTTTTATATCACATTTCTGTTACTTCCCAGCTGTATGTACCCATAATCCTAGTTATATGATCAATCAGTTAACGTTTCCTGGATCTGGACTCATGTATGGGTCACTGAACAGGCCGTCACAGGTCCAGCTGTTTCCCCCTGCTTCAAGTCTTTATGCTAAGCTAGGCTAAGTGCTTTCTTTCCGATCTTCATCTCACTCACAGAGAGAAAAGAAATAAACATATCTTACAAAATGTAGAGCTATTCCTTTAAACTTTACCACATATGATTGTTTATCTCCTTCCTTATTTCCTTGATTCCTTTCCTTCATCATTTCCTGTTGTTTCACTGAACAGACCGAGGGGTTGACTGAAATGAGTTGTACCTTGTGGACACTGCGTGGGCGTCGTGGTGATGCCGTAGAGCCGAGAGCGTTTCTGTGGCAGAAACTCTTCTGTCTCTTTCTCTGAGTGACGGTCCACAGCGACCACCGCCTCCCTGTGAACAACCCCAAAGGTTAAATCATGTAAACATTTAACCGAGACCACACAGTGAAGTTTGAGCAACCTCAAATTTACACCGCTGTTAAACACACTTAAGTCTCTTAAGTGACAGTTTCAGCCAAACAACAGAGCAGTGTTTACAGCACAGTGATGCTGTTTATTTAAAATCCACTCAGTCCCTGAGCCTGTTAATGGAAATGAGACTGAAGGTTTTGGAGAGTTTCATTGTTGTCGTGCGATTACTAAAACCTGATGTGATGAAACCATCTACTTAAAACCTGTTGAATCTGTGGATGAGTGAATCTGTTTGTCAGTCCGTACCTCCTCCAGTCGGTGTAATAGAGGTTCCTTCCAAACGAGACGAGAGCGAAGGGATACTGGATCCCATCAACGATCTGCCTCCTCAGCCGCCGGTGAGGATCCATACACTCCAACTTACGAGTTCCTGCAGACCAATCAACAAATCGTCAGCAAGGGAAACACGATCATGAAATCATCTGGAGCTACAGCAGCTCTCACAGAAGTTTTTACTCTAAATGAATCTGAGGAAGGTATTCTTCATTATTCTGACCTGCATCGGCCCAACACAGCTGCTGGTTGTCAGGGTCAAAGGTCAGACCGTTGGGAAGTCCCAGGTCATCTTTCACCAGGATGGTCCGGTCTGTCCCGTCCATGTTGGACATCTCAATTTTAGGCCCGTCTCTGTTCCAGTCTGCCCAGTACAGCCGCCTGAAACCAACAGAACCAAACCAGTTAGAACAAACTAGACCAGTTGCTACTACTAGTACTCAACGTTGTGACTGAAATACTGTTTCAGATTAATCAGTCTCATCACTCACCCGTATGCCGGGTTGGCAACGATGGGCCGAGGGTTCACCAGGTCGGTGTCAAACAGGACTCGACGCTGGCTGCCGTCCAGCTTGGAGACTTCCACGGTGTCTTTCATGGAGTCGGTCCAGAAGAGGAGTCGGGACACGTGATCGATGGCAATGCCTTCAGGACTCTGCAGCTCTGAAGACAGAAGGTACGGTTCACACTCTCAGATTTGACAATCACTGACTAGGTTTGTGATTAACCTTGGAGGATAACACCCTCTGGGTTCATTCAGGTGACTTCCAAACAAAGAAAAAACACTGGAAGCAACTTTATTATTGTAGTGTATTCAACTGTGGGACCAGAGACTCCAACTGCTACCGTTTCATGCAATAATTTAATAGATCTAGGTTTTGTCCTGATATGATTTGTCAAGTGTACTGTATCTGTACAGTACGTGTCAGATTTCTATTTTCACGCACTGAGATTGAGGTGGTCAATGGTACCTGCTGGAAGAAAGAGGTTAAAGAGTGGACATTATCAATTGAAACCACGCATCAACCTCCAGGGCTGAAAAATGAAGCAACACTGAAGAGACAAAAGCTGCAGTTCCTCTAATGACCACTAGAGTCTGGCTCCAACAGTGAGTCAGTCCCCATAGACTCCCATGTTAAAATGTCCAACTTTACAGCAGAAATAAACATGTTTACAGCCTGGTACAAAAACTGTTTTGGTCTCTAGAGATAATTTCCTCCTTCATGACACCTGTTTATATAACTCACCTGTTTACATTTTATTAAGGACTACAGTTATGGAGGGTTGAGGATGTGGCCTCTTTGATTGACAGATGGGTGAGCATATGCTCGCCACAAACCGTCATGGACCTAAGTCTCAGCTCCACACATACCCCCCCTCTTTGACCATATTTGGATTAGCTGGGAGTTAGGGGCAGAGTCAGACACTGCCAAGATGGCGGCTGTGGAGCAGCTCACTCTGAGCTTCAAAACTATGAACTGGAACTGTAGTTACAACACCTCTTGCATTAAACTTGTTTTTCACATTAAACACAGTTCCAGAGGACAGTGGTCTTAATGACCTTTCCTCTAGCGCCACCTTCAGGACAAATTTTACATTTTTGTCCCCACTTACTGTAGTTTGATCTGTCCAAAATTTTCATTGTTATGGGGTGTAATGAACATAGCCCCTAATTAGAGGGCCAGTAATTAGGTAGTACGACTTTTCGTCATGATCAAATAATCTAGAGCACTGGTTCCCAACCCGTGGGCCGGGGCCCACTGGTGGGCTGCGAAGGTATTGCAAGTGAGCAAATCGTGTGCAAAACAATTTAACAACAATTTAAGTACAATTGTAGAGAAAATTTTATTAATTAGTAATTATCAAAGCCTATCACTGTAATAAGCCAATGTTTGATTGATATTAAAATAAAAACTGCTCTAAGGAGACATTAATTGGCTTCCATTTTGTTACAGGCTTGGATGTGGGCCGCCAACATTTTTGAGATTTTCGAGTGGGTCAGGAGTTGGAAAAGGTTGGGAAAGATTTGAACGGCTGAACAACTACTCATGAAAGTTAAACTGTTGTGCACATTTCCACTTTCTTTGTTTTCTGCTGATGTGACTGTGCATTTATTTCTAATCCAGTGACGTCTGTTGTACCTTTAGTCACGACTGGGACAATGTCTCCTCCACTCAGACTGGCTTTGCTGATCGCCGGCCCGGTGATGTCGGTCCAGTAAACCATCTTCTCCACGCAGTCGTAGGCCAAGGCGATCACCACCCGGTCCTGAGAGGAAACACAGGAGGAGACAGATGGTTTCATTCATCTGGAGACGTTTTCAAAGAGTCTTTTGTCTGAAGCGACAGAGCATCAGCTCGACGACGCCGACACTGACGGAGAGCTCTGTGTTCAGCTGAAGTGCATTAACGCTGCTGAATGACTGAAGATTTATGGACTTCATGACAGAGAAGAAAAGAGTTCAGATGCTGAAATCTGCTGAAGAACAAACGGAGGATTGTTTCATTGTTTCATGATGAACAGTGACAGTGTGTGACTCTGTATGTTCTTCAACATCTTTACATACGAGGACAAAAACAGGAAGAAGCCAAGAATCATTTTTGTCATGTTCCAAGATCTCAGCCGTTATCCTCAGGCTGTCACTTTTTATTCCAAATTCATTTATTCATGGAGAAAATTTAATATTCGAACGGTAACGACATTCAAAATTCAAAATTTACGCTTTTAAAAATGACTACACTTCCCCGTTGATCTGTCAGTAAACTGAGCTAATCAATAAACATTTGCGACAAAGATACAAACTGCCTTCTTCTCCAAATCACAACAAATCTCAGGACTCACCCTCAGCCACAACCCAGGTGAGGCTGCCTGCTTTTCACCACCAGTAAGATAGCCTAGCTTAGCACAAAGACTGGAAGCAGAAGGAAACTGCTAAAAAAAAGGGTTGGTTACCTTTGGAGACCTGACATATATATGTTCTGAGAAGCTAAACCTTTGATTAGCCATGCTAGCAGCGTAGCTGTGTGGATGATGTATCCACCATTGTGGTCCAGACTATCTCAACAGCTATTGGATGAATTGTTATGACATTTGGTTCAGACATTCATGTTCTCCAGAGGATGAATCCCACTGACTCTGATGATCCTTGTCCAATACTTTGGTTTATGACCCAATACCTCCAAAACTAATGACATTCCCATCAGCCACAGTTGTACTTTGAGTTTAATGCTAACATGCTAACAGGCTAAACCAAGATGGTGAACATGGTAAACATTACACCTGCTAAATGTTCCTGTTTCTTTCATCGTCTCCTGGTTTATTTAAATAAGTAATAAGAATCCAGGATTTGATCAAAACTGGGATCAATAATCAGAATCAGAACTGAAGAATCTTATTTCTTGGAA
Organism: Seriola dumerili; assembly: GCF_002260705.1. Taxonomy (NCBI): domain Eukaryota; kingdom Metazoa; phylum Chordata; class Actinopteri; order Carangiformes; family Carangidae; genus Seriola; species Seriola dumerili. The sequence continues at coordinate 936,970 of NW_019174604.1, read as the reverse complement.
GGTCGTTGGCAGGTCTGAATGTCGTCTGTTTCAGTCTTACAGGGATGTGCAGCAGAGGTTTGGCCTCCTCCTTCTTGATGTTGTATCCGTCCATAGGAACATGTTCGATTTTCCCGCTCTGAGCAAACAGCAGGTGTGTTCCTGGGGCGACGGGGTGAACGTCAGGACGCGGCGTCGGACCCACAGGAGGAGGAGTCACAACTTGGTTGATACCTGTGTAGGAGGAACGTTGTTGATTAATTGTTCTTGTGACTTAGATTTTAAGTGTCATGGTGTTCGGAGGACTGAGTTGACTCACAGAGAGGCGTGTTGCCGGGTCCGGTGCGGGTGTTGGGGATCTCCTGACCGTTGGCGTCCACACACCAGCACTGTCCGATGCTGACGTGACACTGCGTGGGCTCATAGGCGCCGTGGTCGTCACACTGCGGGACGTACTGACCGACGGCGGGCCGAGGGCGGAAGAAGGAGAATAAGCCAGGGGCGGAGGAGGCAGAGTCCTGGGCGCTCTCTCTCTGACGCTCACACTGGGTCTTCTCCCGCTCTGAGGACACAGAATAACAGTCAGAGTGAGACATCTGCAGAATCTAGATGTTGTTGTCATGAGTGTGAAGATCTCTGCTACAAAATCCTAGAAGTCTTTTTAGACTCTCGCCTTAATGTTGGTTCAAATCCAGTTAGTCTGTAGCTATGACAACGCCCCCATGAGGCTGTTAGTGTCACTGCACACCGTGGCGTGAGATGAAAGCCCCTTGTTACCTAAATTGAAAGGGTTTGCGCTGTACGGTGGCCTTTTTAGGACATTACACTCTACACTGTCAGGACTCTAACATAACATTTAGCAGGTTTATACTTAGTATGATGACATGCTAATATTTAGCATATTAGGCTGTTAGCATGGAAACATTAGCATATTTTTATTTCATCAGACAGTGATCGAACACCGCACAAATTTTTAAAAACAAATTAACTCCGATATTTCCAAAGTCTAATCCTTTGACATGCTAACATGATAACATTTAGTGTTTTAGCTTTTTAGCATGTCAGCACGCTAACATTAGCAGATCATGCTAGCATGCTGATAATGTTAGCATCCAAGATAACATTTAATTATAAGCGTAATGTGCTAATGCTTAGCATACCAACAGGGGCATGGTTGTTCGTTTTAGATATATCAAATCAGGAACTTCTTTTTATTTATTCAATTTTTATTCAATAAAGTTTTTTACTTCTTGTTCAATTATAAGAGTTTGTGCTTTAAACACTGATACAAGTTTCTTTTCCTCGAAACTATTAATTGATTAATCAATTTACTGCATCAATTAGCAGTTTAATTAGCAACTATTTCTGACAATTGATTAATTGAGTAATTTTTAAGCAAAAACACCAAACATTGTCAGCTTCCAGCTTTTCCCATGTCAGGATCTGATGCATTTCCTTGTTTTACATGGTAGTAAACTGAATGTCTTTGGGTTTTGGACTGTTGGTCGAACTAAACTGTGACATTTTTTAGCATGTTGGCCAAAAGATTAATCAGTGTTAACCGATAATATTGGTTGCTGCCTTACACTGTCAGAAAACTGCTTGATCTTGATCAGCTGTAATTTTTTAATCAACCTAATAAATAACCTGCACCACAGCCCCTGACACGTCTGAGTTTATTTAACTTTGTTTAAAGTTTTCTCAGTCGTGAACAGACAGATTTCGGGACGTGGCAGCTGCAGATAAACATGTGATTGAGCTGCGGAGAGAACCACAGATTAGAGACGAGCAGGAGGATCTTCGTCTCTGCGGTCACATCCAGGGGCCACGGTGACATCTGGAAGAGCCTCTGTCTCTTCACACTCTTATCCTCAAGGGTATCTATCTGCGAGACGAACCACAAACCAGCCATAACAATCGTGTCTGGCAGACAGCAGAGTGTCCTCACGGCAACACGTCTGCTCCCAACAATCAGCCTGAGACAAAACCACAAGAAGACCCCTGAGAGAGGGGATCAAAGACCGACTGTGGAGACAAAGGGAAACAGAGCTGCTGACAGTACGAGACGCTGTGACAAGTTTTGACAGGGGACAGTAAATGATGCCTTTCAGGGGCCAGGTCATAAAAAAGGATGAAAATATGACAAAACTTTGGTTTGGAGGAGCGAAGCTGTAATTAGCTCCCAGCTCCTGACACCTGGAATCGCTGAGGGAGTCTGCAGCTCTGGCTCGACGCCAAACCAAGCACACACACAACAACAACAACAACAACAACAACAACACACTCAGAGGTGCAGAACTCAACTACACCTGAGTAAGACGATCAGGAGAAAGACTTCAGTGAAATATCAGTATTTACAAAATAAAAGTCTAAAAGCAGTAGCTGCAAAAAGTAAACTCAAATATTCAAGATTATTATGATGATTTTGTTTAGGACACAAGGAGAGAAAGGGAAAGTATTTTATAATGGTTATTAAAGTTATAATCTGAAACTTTTCCACATTAAAATGTCTAAAAACAGCTAGACCTCTGTTCTATGTTCGTGTTGTGTTCTTACATTATGTTTCCATCAATTCTTAAACCAGAGAAATCTGTGATTTTAATCATGGTAACGTTTCATGGTCGCCTCTTGATGACATCATATCCTCTATGTGAATGCCTCTGTGTTGTTTTTGCCTGACAGAAGCTCAACATCAACATTCATCCAGTTTTAAGTCACATTTTTAAGATTCACTTTTTCCACCTCGGTGGTTTTCAGCTCCATATTTGAACCTCATGAAGGATTTTAGTCGTCGGACGTCTGGATCTGAAGTTATCAGAGGAACAAGCTGAGGAAATGTTAGACAGCTCAGCCCAGAGACGTCCTGTGTCACTGAAGAGCGTCAGAGCCTCTGAGGATCATTCAGCTGCTGGTAAAAACCTCCTGAACGTCTGGTTCATAAGTTATCAGAGAAACAACCAAAACAAAGGTTAACATCAATCTCAGCTCCGACTCTTCCCTGACTTCTTGTGTATCTGCCGTAGAGCGTCAACGAAACACTGATTTTTAAAGTGAAACTGTTTTATTCAGTGTTTCTACTGGTTTTAATCCCCTGTCTGTTTGTTGTGGAGGGGAGGAAACCTCTGAGGATAATTCAGCTGCTGGTAAAAACCTCCTGAACCACCGACACTGAAGGAATCCAAACCAGGAGAAGCTGACGACAACAACTCCCATGATCCCATGCTGCTTCACGGCGTCACCCAATACCGTCTTTTGTTCTTGGTTTGATTGAGAAGTTACAGACTTCATTTAACATTTCCATCTATCAATTCAAGAAACTGCTTAAATCTGCCTCCCTAACACATGATGTCAGCTCCATACGTCACCAGTGACCTGCACCTCAGGTTTCCTGTCACCAGTCGCCGACTCATCAGGACGAGACAGTTAATTATTCTTTAATTACTGTGTCTGTCAGTGTCAGAGCTCAAGGGTGATGAACCTGAGCAGATCTGAGGCTGCACAGTGAGATGAGCCTCAGCTGTTTGTTGAGTCTAACATGAATCTGTTTACACTCGTCTCTGTGCTCATTCCTGCTCTGCATAAGACCAGGTGTTTCCACGCCGCAGAGTTACACAGCTTCCTTTTGTGTCTGTAAAAAAACAGCTTCAGTCTGCGCGAGCGTCTGAGCGCTACAGTAACGCCGGAGTCAGTTACCTACCTGTGGACATGGGGCTGCACTGGAACCCGTCGCCGTGGAAACCAGGATGGCACTGGCAGCTGTAGGAGCCCTGTGTGTTGGAGCAGAAGGCGTCGCGGTGGCATCGATCCTGCTGACATTCGTCTACGTCTGAACAGACACAGAGAAACTAAGATGAAGACAAATATTATAATAATAATAATGATGATAAGCTTCATTTATATTGAACCTTTCACAACACAGTTACAGTATGAATGAATGAAATATGCATCTTTGTTGAACCTGCAGCTTCTGTGGTGACGCACCAACAAGCAGCTGCCGGTGTTTGGAGATAGAAATTTCTTATGGTCAATAAACCTCATTTACATAAAAATATATTCCTCGTTTTTGAGTAAAAAACGAGGAACGATTTGAACCTTTTATCTGGCCTTGAGATTTTTAAGTGGAGCATGAGCTGGAGAAGGTTGGGAAACGCAGCTTTACATTTTAACGACCATCATAAACTCTATCTTTAAGCTCCACGACCTCTAAGAGTCTGAACTCGGTCCGATCAGCAGCTTGGTGGACAGGCTCTGCAGAGACGTCTCGTCCTGCTGTTTCCTGTCCACACACACTCTCCTCCGGCCGAGCCGCGGGAACATTCTTCACTTTACAGACTCTCCGGAGCTGAAGCCCGACGAGGGAGGAGGGAGATGTATATACAAGAGATGAGCTGCACAGCTGTAAGGCAGGGCTCTGCATTTCCTGTCCAGGTGGAAGCATTTCCTGTCCCCCGGGGGCCCACAGAGCCGAGGAGAGGAGACTGATCCCCCGGAGAAACTCTGCAGGTCATCATGTAAAACTCTGAGTGACTCTTCACGTCTGTTCACACACAGACATCTCCCTCACATCTCTTTTACATTTACAGCCAGTAACTACTTTCACCTGTCAGTAACATTTATTATCAAGTCATGGAATGGTTTTCTTTATTGTTGCTCTATAAAATCTTACAAAAGATGCTTAAAGACCATTTAACTGCTGTTTTATGCCTGTTTTTATTACTGTCCATGTATTAATGTCTCACTAGTTTTGCTCATATTGACATGTATTATTATTACTGCTCATACATCACATTCTCACATTTTGATATTATTGTTATTGTTGCTGGTTATTTTATTATATAAAATAAATATATTTTCTTTTATGTTTATTTTGTATTTTTTGATGTTGTGACATTTCTACATACTTAGGTTTTAAATAGGTGCATTGGGCTTTTTGCCTCTCCCTGCACTGTATGCTGTTTGTTTTTTTGTTGTTTTTTCTGTGTATTTTAAGTTGCAAAATAAATAAAATTAAAAAACTAAATTTAAACAAACACTCCTCCATCCTTCATGTTCACACTGATGTTGGCAGAACTGGTTTCAGGTACTTTACACCATTTAAACGGGATGAACTGCAAACTGCCCACAAACTAGACTCTATCATTTCCCTCTGAACTTTTAAATCTTGTATTTTATGACTGTTATAAATGTTTTTGCTTATTCTTTGTTTCTTAGTTTCTTGTATTGTGGAGTTGTGTCATCTTTGTTGTTGATCGTCTCTTGTGACTGTTTCTTGTTCTCAGGCTGACGTCCACACGACTACGTTTTCATTTTAAAACTTTTTAAAACTCCTCCTCCCGTCCACACGACTCCGGTGATTTCGAGCACTGCAAACAGAAACTTTAGGAAATGTTGCTAGACCTATTTTATTTTGAAAACTCTGGGGTTGTATTTCATTGTGAAAACTCTGAAGTTGTGTTTTATTTTGAAAACTCTGGGGTTGTGTTTTATTTTGAAAACTCTGGGGTTGTGTTTTATTTCGGAAACTCTGGGGTTGCATTTTATTTTGAAAACTCTGAAGTTGTGTTTTATTTTGAAAACTCTGGGGTTGTGTTTTATTTTGAAAACTCTTGGGTTGTGTTTTATTTTGGAAACTCTGGGGTTGTATTTTATTTTGAAAGCTCCGGGGTTGTGTTTTATTTTGAAAGCTCTGTGGTTGTGTTTTATTTTGAAAACTCTGGGGTTGTGTTTTATTTTGAAAACTCTGGAGTTGTTTTATTTTGAAAACTCTGGGGTTGTGTTGTAGTCTGGACAGAAAGTGAGACCTTTGTAATCGATGAGGTCACAGCCACGGTCTCTCCTGAAATAAAGATTAAATAAAAAAATGTCTTTGCTGTTCTATAATTTCACTACACTTCCTGTTCCCGCTCTGCAGAGACATGTGGTACATGTCTCAGGAATCCTGAAGTTTCCTCCATGTTTTCCCGCTGACCTTTCATCTGCTGTCAGGATTGAAAACCTGTGACCTGACACCTGAGCGCTCCACAGTCTGTTCCTGTTTCTCTGGGGAAGGTTTAGTGAGCGCACATGTTTTCTTCACTGTGATTCACCTTCAAACAAGCTGCACACAAAGTAAAAGTTCAGATCAGACCTTCAACACAGGCCGCGGCAGCGACGCTGATACTGAGACGAGTCATAACACCGACGACCGGCCCAAGGTCTGCAGACGCCAACACACACGAGCTGATGAAGTAAACTCACCCTGACACACCCGGCCGTCACCCACGAAGCCCGGCAGGCAGGAGCAGAGGTAGGCGGAGCCTCCGGTGTAGCTGCACAGCGCTCTCTCTGCGACGTCACAGTCATGGCTTCCTCTCTGACAGTGATCCACAGGACGGTTCTCCACTGAAGGAGCAGCCAGAAAACACGGGTCACACCACGTGCAGCGTTTTATTTATATATTTATTATCTTTCATTTTTCATTATTTTGTGTCTGGTGCAAAAAACAAGACAGTGGTGAGGTGGTGGGGGAGGGCTTCAATAATAGGCTGCTGTGTGTGTGTGTGTGTGTGTGTGTGTGTGTGTGTGTGTGTGTGTGTGTGTGTGTGTGGTGTTAAGTGTTATGGTGTCCAGAGTGTTGGACAAAGCACAACATCAGTCTTTTGTCTCCACATCTCATTCACAGTCGCACAAAACCTTTATTGTTTCGGTCTCTCGGCGACTCTTAGAACATCTGTATGTGCAACAAGGGACTCTTCAAACAAAGGCACACACACAGGAACTATACACTCCGCCCACCCACACAGCTGTCAACACACACACACACACACTTTAACGTACCAATGCAGGTCTTTCCATCGCTGCCGAACACGAAGCCGGTCAAACACTCGCAGCGGAAAGTTCCCGGCAGATTCGTGCACTCAGCGTTGAGTCCACAGACCAGAGACGTTTCCCTGCACTCGTCAATATCTGCCAATAACACACCAACATGCAGATGAATGATTGATCAAGTCTCTAAAGAGTGATCATGAAAGTAGAAAAACCTCTGTTCAAGTAAAGTGTCTTAGTTTGATTTTAATTTCACATTGAAGGAGCTGTTTGTAAGTTTTCTACTAGTTTCTTGTTGCTTGACAAAAGCTTCAGCCGTCGTAACGTTTATCAGACAAAAGGTTACGACACGTCGTCTGAGCAGCGACGTCTTCAGGACAGACTGGAGGCTGCAGCAAGTCGCTGTCGGAAAGTGACAAGATGGCTAGCTGGTTAGCGTGCTAACTTCGATAGAAGAAAAGACGTGATAGAGACAAGAGTTAACATTTTCTATTTATGTTATTTCGTATCATTCTTCTTGTTTTGTGTTTTACTCTATTGTTTTCTTTGTAACTTTTATTCCCTTAAAGGGAGAATTTGTAATTAAACTTCTACACAGTGACTAAAAAAGTTGATTAAATTACACGTATAAATCTATTTTCCGTATGAATTTCACCACAGTTTCCGTGCGTAAAGCTCTGAGGTGTGAGGATGCGTTACCGTGGCAATAGCGTCCGTCTCCAGAGAAACCAGTCGCACATTGGCAGGTGAACTGGAGGCCTTCACCCGCTCGGCACACGGCGTTGATGTCGCAGCCGTGTCGGCCGGTGAAACACGGGTTCTGCTCTGGGAGACTGCCTGTCAGGAAAATCAAATACAAACTCCATCACTGTCAGAATCTTCAGAAAACCACCAGCCATAGATCCACCTGTTCCCTCTGTCTGAGCCAGGACGGTGACGTTTCCTCTGATCCATGTCAGTCCATCACTGTGTTCGGTGTGAAAGGTCCAACCTCAGAAGATCAACTCATTTTTCAGTGTTTTCTATTGTTTTATTGAACCGACGATTAATCAAGAGAATATTTGTCAGATTAATTGATAATGAAAAACACTTAGAAAAATGGGAAAGGTTTATTGGAGTAGAGGGCTGGTTGTGATTGTGTCGAGAAAATTTAATATCTTTAATAATAATATTTATTTTGCCTTTGTTTTGTTTTGGTTTCTTATTCAGTTTTTCTTTAATATTTTATTGAGGTTGTCGAGCCTGATTGGTTTTGTAATGTTATTTGGTTTGTTAAGTCTGCTGGTTTTTTATGTCATGTCATCCAGCCGTAGTTAATCGACCAATCGTTTCAGCACTTGTGAATCAGGAAAGTAAAATGACTCGACAGAGAGAAACTCCTTGTTCCCATCATGCAGCTGGATGTGGGAGCTCCATGTTTGAAGTTTCCTCCTCACAGGAAACACGACCCAGATGTTCCACGTTCTGCCAGCAGACTCCAGCTGGGTCATGTTTGCTTGTGTAACTCTGAAGCCCCGAGCGTCCCACCCACAGCCCCACCTGCCCTTTTACCTTTAACCCGCCTTTTTAATAAGAAAAAAAAAAAAAACGGGTCATCCTAATGCCCCTTCCCCCGATCTCCTTCCTGCTGTGGACTGCAAGTTGGTATCTCGACGACCTCCTCCTCTGACCTTTACCCCCTGCCAACGCTCTCCGAGCCGCTGCAGCTTGCAGCTGAGGAAATACAGCCGCTACCAACTGATAACTGTTTATCTTCCTTTGATGCGCCGCTGCAGACACCACGGCGGCTTGTTTCAGAGCATTCCTCCGAGTAACAACAAATCACTTTACTCTGACTCCGACTGTCCCCAAGAGACGACCAGGAGGACATGGACGTCACAAAACACTTTTTAGCCATTACTCAACACTTCAGACAAATGGTTCATATTTTCTATGGAGCTCTGCAGTTGTTTCCACTAACAGAAAGTAAAGTGAAAAACAGGAACACAATGGAAACAACCTCGTCATGAATCAACGTCATCTCTCTAAGTAATCTAATTAGGGATATAAAAAGAACTATTGTGACTTCCATCCCTTATAAATATGATCTGGTATCACAATGGTTGGAAGTGTGCATCAATAGTATGAGAAGAAAAGTGTCATTATTTATGAGATGAACACAGTCGTTCAGATCAGGGATTTAAATATTTGATTTCTTGCGGGTTCTTCTTTCCAAACCTTTTCAAGTTGGTTTTCCTCTCTCTAACATTTCATTGTGCGGAGGTGTTTGAACTCACTGTGGACGGAGCCGATCTTGTTGCTCATGGCGTAGCGGATCAGGAGGTTGCTGGTGTCGAACATCACGAAGATCTGGTCCACGCTGAGCTGCTGGGTGGACGGCGCCGCCCTGGTGGCCTCGTCGTGTGGGCAGCTCTGGAAGGTGACGGTCTGACGCCACTGGTAGCTTCTGGTCTCGACAGTGCCGTCAGGGGAGGTGATGGTGTAGTCGCGGTTGGAGGAGGAAGTGATCACTGGGAGAAGGAAAAAAAAACAATCAATACCTCGGCACGGCAGATTCCCACTGCACCACTTCATCAGTTTTGGTTTTCGTTGATTATTGCGCTTACAGTTTCTGTCGTACTGGTAGATCTCTTTGTACGGGTTGATCTGGACGGAGGATCCCGGCAGGATGGCGGGCACATGTCCCTCCAGCTCCGTGCTCACAACCAGGTGGTCGTGTTCGTCGATTCCTTTAAACTGCTGCTTGATGCTCAGACGCTCGTTTCCAGGCTGGAAGATCACCTCAGCCTGCCGGGAAAACACGCCACCTGCATGGACATGAGAGAAAACACCACCGGGGATATCGGGGTTCATGATCGGATGCCTTTTAAGACAACACATAACAACACGTATGTAATGCGTATTCTCCAAATAACTGAACGTAGCCTTTATACAGTCTGTTTGTGCTGTACAGCTTGTAAATTAGCATTAGCAACAACCCAGCCTGCAAGCAATCCTAATGGTTAAAAATCAGCATTTAACACAACGATCAACAACAACACGTCTCCCCACCAATCAGACTGAAGCCGTTCTGGTAGCCCGGCTGCTCCAGGGCAAAGGCCCAGCCGATGACTCCTCCCAGGGAGGACAGCGGTTGCAGGGAGGGGCCAACGCCTTCGGGGATGCTGCTGATGGCCACGTAGGCCCGTCCGTCATTGGCCACCACATATGAGTGCAAGTCGTTGTTAATGAGTTCTATGGGCGAAGGCGAGTTCCCTACGAACACTCGACCGTTCACCTTTCCATTCATCCTCTGTGGTTTGCCTAAAAAAACAACGCAGATTTGATGAGGAGCCGCTGATAGAGTGTCGTGTTAGAGGTCGTGTTGGGATGTTGTGACATAGTGATGACAAGATACTGATGGCATCTGACTTATAAAGTCCTTCTGTTCCACTCCTCAGTGTAAATTCTTATAGACAGTGTCTTTCATCAGTCTTTCTAGAAGGCTAGAACATCAAATCTGTGATTATCTGCTACTGATGCTAAAGACTTAAATATTCTGACAGAAATATTCTGTCGTCAAACGTGACTGGCAAGAACAATTAGTAGATACTGGTTTCGCCTGCAATATCTACAGGAACATACAACACACAGGACAACTAGAATATGCCAAATATTGTCTAGTCCCAGCTTTTTTAGATTAAGAATTGCTGGTTGTCTTTGTAGTGATTCTGAACCTGGAGATCAGGACCCCTGTGGGTTACAGGATAAATATGAGAGGCATCATGGGAAAATGAAAAAAGTTCTGCTATATAAATTTGATTTCTTATCTCCAATCTTTGCTTTTATTCTCTAGTTGACTCCCTAGTCTCGATTACACTCTGGTATCACTGTGGGATAACGTTAGTGTTTGACACAATCTGTCTTTGCATTTTAAGTAACACCGAAAATGCTTCTCACCTTCTGCGACACAGTCCTTCCCGTTACCGTAGAAACCAGGTCTACAGTGGCAGCAGTACCCACCGCTGTAATCCCGGCAGTCGGCAAAAGCAGAGCATTTGTGCCTGTTGTGGGCACACGTCTCCAAATTGTACGCAAACACTGAAAAGAACCAAAGAACGAAATCGATCAGCTTCACTGAAGTAAAACTGATTTAACAGAAGTTCTGGACGGGATCACTGAAGAAGATTATGATCTTTACCACTTTGTTCAGGATCTTTAAGCACAAAGGTTTTGACAGTTAGTGATTTACCATTCACATCCAGATCTTCATCTTCATCCACCACAACGATCTGGGGGTGCTGGGGCTGCGAATGGGGGGGCACCGGTTGGACTGGTTCAGGGTCAGGGTACCTTGGCTGGACTGGTTCAGGGTTGGTGTATCGTGGTTGGACTGGATCAGGGTCAGGGTACCTTGGCTGGACAGGAGAGTATCTAGGTTCAATGGGTTCAGGGATGGTGTATCTGGTCTCGGTTTGGTCAGGGTATCTCGGCTCAGGCTGGTCCGGGTACCTTGGTGGAACCGTTTCAGGGCTGGTGTATGTTGGTCTGACAGTCTCAGATTCAGGGTATTCTGGCTCAAACTGGTCCGGTTCTTCATCATCCGGTTTGGTATACCCAGGTGAGATGGTCTCAGCCTCTGGGTAACCCGGTTTGTACTCGTTGGGAGTCTCAGTTGGAAACTCCTCCTTTTCTTCTGGCACCGCTTCAGTTGTCGTCAACGTCTGGGTTTCATAGATTGAGAAGTCCACCTCCTGCTCCTCATCAGGTTGCCTTGGTAACATGGTCACAGGTGGTTCTGTGGTCACAGGAGGTTCGGTGGTACCTTTCTCCTCCTCAGGAAGGTTAGGCAGCATTCCGGGTGTGATGGCGACAAAGATTGGCGAGGCACCGATCTCGTACACCCAAACTCCTTTTCGTCCAGAGTTCGTCTTCCTGGTTGGATACAGGAAGGAAGAAGAATCAGTGGACGGTCCCAGCTCCTCATCACATCTACAGTATGTTCTTTACAGTGGAAATCTTAGGTAGTAAATTGCGAACCAATGGTATACTTGACTGCAAATTCTCTCCAACTGATGTAAGACCTTTTCAAGGGGTACAAAGACAGAAATTGAGCAAGACATCGGTCTACACAGGTTTTAACACCTTGGATAACAATAGTAACTTTGTGATGTAAATATCAGACTGAGACAGAGCTGTGTGGAAACTTCATGATCATTTCTGGTGTTTTGAAGCTGTAATGAAACAGTCTCTGGTTGACTGTTTCTGGAGAAGACTGATCTTTCGAAGGTCTCAGAAACAGTTTGATCCAATAACTTGTAATAGTACAACTTCTGGAAATAATGTTTATTGGTTATAAACACAACTTATCCAAAGTGTAATTTGATATAAGCATTGAAACGTCACTAGTTCCAATGACAACTGTTTTTATTTTTGGTAAACTTATTCTGTATATTACTTTCCCACTGTACTGAACATAGATGTAGATTCATTCACAGATAGCAAAATAAATCCAGCCCATACTTGAACCACATGTTTATTTTCTTCTTCCCAGTATATGCCTGGTTCACGGCCCGAATCAGGCCCATATACAGCACGACTGTAAGATGCTATTTCCACATCTGGACCAATGCTATCGCAGACACAGAAAATCTTCCGCCTGTCAGTCAACACCGGAGGATACCCGCTGGACTCTGCCCAGATGTGGACATATATGGGCCACACTCAGACCGAGGACCCAGCCATAGGTTGGACCAGAAGTTTCAATTTGCTATCTGGGTCTATCAATTCATTGTAAAGGTTGTAAATGACTTTTTGTGTATCTTATAAAGCACAAACATCACCAACTGTCAACCAGTGGCACCAGATTCATACTCAGCAAGATCCCGGATGGAGGTCTCTTCATCGGTGGTGGTTTTAAAGTACGTCCCCTGTGTGGTTTTCCAGAACCAGCCCGACACCAAGCCTTCACTGAAGCCGGCCTCTAGCAGCTTACTCTCACCATCGACTGACGTGGAGAGGAACTGAAGACCATCTCTGGGGTACAAGAGGATGGCGCAGGAGGACGACGCCAAGGAAACCACAACCAGCTGGAAGGTGTTTCTCTGAAAGAACAAATCAGATGTTGATGAGCAGCGGTTCTTAGTCATGGTTCTTGGGTGGAACAGTTCTTCTGATTTTCTATCCTGGCTGGTCGTTATTTTCAAACATAAGAGTAGATGCAGATTTATGACATTGAGCAATTGCAATCAGTCTTTCCAGTGCTGAACCTCGACGCAGCAGCGACCCAGAGAGTTTCTGATGTTTGGAGGAAGGTGGTCATGTGATAGAGGAAGCATTAACCATAAAGACAATCCTCTTATAAGTAACGCTGATATACAGATTTATGAATCGCTACAAAACAGAAACAACTCTACTCTAGCGCCACCATGAGGTGGAACAACTGTTGGATGTATTCATGTTCTCCTGAGGATGAATTGTAATAACTGTAATAACTAACGCCACCATCAGGTCAAAGTTTGAATTTGTTGCTTTTCATTTTTCCTTTTTATATTTATGTCCAAACATCTGCAAAACTAATGTTGCACATTAAACTGAAGACAGTGACCATGCTGAAGACTACACCTGCTAAAGATCAGCATGGTAGCACTGTCAATGTGAGCATATTGGCAAGCTAATGTTAGCATTTAGCTCAAAACACCACTATGCAAAAATCTGAAAAGCCTGTTAAAGTGAAAATGAACCTGTCTGTGCTTTGTGGTGGAAAGATTATGTGATACACGCCACCTTTCTGCTTCCTGAAAACCCAACATGGCTCACCTTGGCGTCCACTCCGTCCCCTCGTCCCGACGTCCCCTGGGCGGCCATGTTCATCCAGGTGACAATGAAGGCGCTGTTGGGCTCCACTCCTTCGTCTCTGGGGAAAGCTTGCCTGACGTGCTTACCGGCTCGCCTCAACACGTCCGGGCTGCTGTCCTGCCTGAAGAAGACCTTTCCCCGTCCGTCACTGTTGTCCAGGTTTCCCAGGAGGGCGGCCATCATTTTGAAATTGGCGGGCATCTTCCCCAGGTACTCCTTCTCAGCCGGAGGCTCGACCACAGCCACAAATCCATTGGTGTTAATCTGGAACAGGAAGTAGATGATGTTGGTTTGTTAACGAAGGATCAAACTTCAGTAAAATTCCTGTGGATCATGTTCATGTTCGTACGGAAGTTCATTTCTGCCACTTGAAAAAAAATAAAATAAATATACCTCCTAATTGTTTTTAAAGTAATATCTCATAATCATGAGAATAATTAATAATAAATAATGTCGTAATATAAGTATAATAATAAATAATAATTATGAATTAGTATGTTATACCCATGATAAACTGTGTTTACTACTTACTAATAATTATGACTTGATATCTCATGGTTATCAGAAAGCAAAATAAATACAAGAACATCACACTGACAACTTAGTTTCTTACAACTTGATCTGCTGGGAAAATATCAGCTGTGACCATGAAGGAATAAAGACAGACAGAAGAAGGAGGAGGAGAGGAGGCAGATGTGATTTGTTAACTTGTTTTAAAAGTCTGGATGTTGGAGTCAGACTGAGGAGTGACTGAAGGTCGGCTGGTGTTTCACAGACGGGAACACAGCCACAGAGAGTTCAGCAGGATCTCCAATTAAAACCTGCAGCAAAGGTTCAGGGCTCTCCTCCGGCTCGACCTCCCTCTGCAGCTCTGCTCGCTTTGTCAGCCCACAGGAATTCTGCACAACAACTTCCCATTCACTCAGAAGAAAAGGATCTCTTTAACACCATTAACTCAAATCCGCCTTGAACTGAATGCGAGCAAATGCCACAAGTAACTGTTTGAGGCCAGAGCTCCGTCGACTGTGACCGTGAAGTGTAACCAGAGTGTATCGTCTCTGTCCGTGGACTCAGACAAAACAGCTTCAGTTCACGTCTCAATAAGATTCTTTTGTCTTGTTCTGCCAAAGTGTCAGAAATATTCGTTTTCAGCTTTAATATCCACCACGACCGTTTCACTTCACATGACAAGACAGGAACTTATTTTTCTGTAAATATCACCAGTGTGAAGGAACCATGTGACACTCAGAGGAATATTTTACTAACTGTACAAAACTGCAACTAACAATCATTTTATTGATGAATCATTAATTTAGACCCAAATATCTTGTTTTGTCTGACAAACAGCTTGAATCCCTAAAATTCAGACCTATATTCAGTTTACAATCATGAACATTAAACTCACATTTCAGAAGCTGGAACCAGAAAATATTTGACATTTTTTTATTTGAACAATTCATTGATTATTATAGAATATTTGCAGATTAAGTTTCTTTGGATTTATTGTTTCAGCTTTATAGATTGTAAAACAACATAATGTGATGAAGAGAAAACAGAGAGAGAAGTGACAGAGACATAATATCATAATAAGGAGGATTTGTGTCGTCAGGTTTAATGAAGTGAAGCATGAAATGAAAATAATCACTATTAAGAGGCAACTGATTTATTTATTTTTTTCCAGTATAATTTTTCAAATTTCTTTAAATCTGTGAAAATAGGCCCAGAGAGAAAAGTGAAAAGAATTTTTGTTTTTTTTGTTTTTGTTTTTTTTTAGGTAATTTTTCTATTTTTTTCTTTCTTCCCTATTTTTTAATCATCTTTCAGGACCTGGATCAGAGTTTACCTCTGTAGTATTATATATATACTGTAAGTATTTTTATATGATGGTATTTCTACTTTAACTAAACTAAAGGGTGAATGCTTCTTCCACCTCTGGTTAAATGATAAATAGCTGCCTGCTAACACTCCGTATGTAAAGAACCAGTTTTTACCCAGAAGCCACTGGGGTCAAATTAGTGTGTTGAAGTCAAGTCTGGATTAACAACCAGGAAAAGGAGGAAACTGCCCTGAGACTCCAGAGACTGACTTTGCCTCTAAATACAATATTAAGATGTTTATTACATGATTAGATGTTGTTCTGTCTGACACAGCAGACACCTGGGTGCAGGTACTGATCCAGAGAACTGGTTCTGGGGCTCGATGCAGATCATAGAGAAGCTGCCGTGTGAGCTGAACCTGATTGTCACCTGAGTTCAAACAAAACGACAGAGGCAGCACTTAGTGAACCTCGACCCTCGGGGCTTCAAACTGCTCTGTGTTTGTGAAAATGACACTGTTAGCAACGTGCTAATGGTTTCAAAATGGCTGCTGGTTAATGATACCTGTTGCACAGCTACCTGAGGGGGCGGGGCTAAGAGGAATGTGATGTCGTTCATGCCAAACTTATTAAAACTTCATAAAAAGTTTGGAGTGAACTTTAAGCCAAACCAGAGTGTCGTTAATATCCCATCAGGCTTTGCTGCTCAGTGGGAACACAGCAGACAGGCTCCACGCTGCTCCTGTTATTATTTACTGAAGGATTATGGGACCATGTTTCCCAGAATGCCACACATACTCAGATGGTTAATGTTCGACTCAGGAGGCCTCTCAGAGGTGAACAGACACAAACTGCCATGTCTGACCGTAACATACAACAAACCTTCAACACATGTTGTTTGTTTCTGCTGCAGAATGTGAAGGGAAAGTGTAAAGTTTGACTCTACGGTCGAATAATATGTTGAACTTTATCTGAGCTTCATGTCTTTGGATCATTTCTCTGACACGTATTCAGTCAAATGAGACTCTTATATAACGACCAAATGTTTCCCTCCACCTGTGTAAACACACATCTGCTTCAGTCAGCATCAACACGCTTGTTTTTTCACTACAGAGCCTCGTCCAGCTGAAACAGAGCGGCCATGTTTCACACTGAGAACGTTCAGTTCAACTAGTTTTAAGGTTCAACACAGAAGCTCCTCAAGCTGCAGCAGCAGAGGAAACCTTTCCTCAAAGTGTCTGTCATTTATTCACTGCAGTGAAGTTTCTTAGCAACTTCAAGGTGCCACTTTCCCAGCATGCACCGGGCATCGATGTACCAGAAAGACATTGGACTCTAACGACTCTAACGTTGGACCGACGTTAAATTTCGGTTGAAAATGAAAATCAGGTCGACGCTAAAACCCAACGCTGGTGAAGTGACACTGTGACGTTTAGCAGACGTCGTCTTTGCCAGCAGCTGTTGTTCACTTACATTCTCTGTTTTAATGCTACAACTGCAGAGGAGACAATCTACTTCCTGTTTACACCGGATCGCACATGTCCAGTGTGGTGAATGGTCATGTGATGTGTGTTTTCAGGTGTGTTTGTGTGAACGTAGAGTTTAGCAGTTATTAAACCAAGGTTAATCTGAGTGTCTCTAAAGGGAAAATGATGGTTTGACCAAAAACAAACCACATGATATTTGACAAACCGAGCTCCACCGTCCCGACTCAGCCGACTGGTTTCATTTGAAGATACAGAATAATCCATGTCCGAACAAGAAGAAACAAATGTTCAGAAGCAGCAAATAGTTCAAAGGTCAGAGCCTGAAACCAGATGAAAGAAGCTTCTCTGAGACTCTCAGATGATGCTGCGACATGGAAGAGGTGAGGAAATAAGAGACAAAGAGGAAAGCTTTCTTGCTCGAGTGCCTCTGTAAAGCCTGGAGTGCCCCCCCCACCACCACCAACCTACTCCACCCCCTATCTTGCCTCTGTGGGTGAAAGGCCGAGGTCTACCAGCAGGTATCCGACTTCACAGACAGAACAGACGGCAGATCTCAAGATAAACACATTCCCAGAGGACAGAGGACGAGGACGGAATCAGGTCTCCGTCCACTCTGAACATAAACATTTCTTCTTCATGTTCATCATCAGCTACGTAGAGTTTGTGCCTTTAACGGAGCAGAAACACGTTAAAAACACGTGTTAGAGGATCAGCGGTGAAGTCGTTCATATCGTAATGTTCAAATCTTCAAGAACAGATTCATCCCGACGTTGATTCACAAACAGTTTATAAAAGCTTCTGTTTCAGTTCCGATAATTAGAGTATAGAGACTAAAGTTGAAGACAAAGACGAACCAAAGCACATATCTTATCCATTTACTAAAAACCAGCCTGTAAACAGAAACTTAACAAGATAAAAACTCTTCTGATTGGCTGACTGTTTTCTGAGTGATCCAATAAAAATATAGCAGATTTCAGGTAAAAACACTCAGAGAAACCAAATCCTGCAAGGTTTGGATGGTGGGTCCAGGTGGGCGGGGCTTGGTGACTGTTTTGTTGTGACATCACAAAGTTCCAGAAGTCCTGACGGCTGGTTTTAAGGCTCAGTTTCTGAATACAGGCTGTGTGCATTTCTCTGTGGACTGAGGCTTTGATACTTTCACAGTATTAATATAGAAGCTAGAGCTGATCTATAATCACACTACACATGGACACAGACCTTTACACTGGAGGAGCTTTAAAGGCAGCGACTGGAGAATACACCGACTCCAAACACCAGCACAATAATTTGCTTTTTCTTTCGCAGACTTTCGTGAAATTTAGTGAGAATTTTCTAACGGCTGCCTGGATGGAAGGAAATCAATCTAAAAGCTAATTTTTAAATTCATCAGCAGGAATGTGAAGCAGATGTAAAAGTATTTAACAGGTTAAAACTTGAAAAACTAACGGTGAACTAAAAAGGTACATGTAATAATACATGTGTTGTTTAAAGAGTGAAATCATATGTGTTCCTCTGATGGAAACTTGCCAGGATGTCGCTGACATCACACATGTCCGACCCCTGAGATCATCATTATCAGTGTGAGAACAGCGGAGGGAGGAAACACTCTGAGCGCTGCCATCTGGTTTTAGAGGACAGATGTCTCGCGTCTATACGTTCCAGATGTGCCAACTCCACGGGGACGCGCCGCTTCCTGTCAGAGATGGAGCGTCGTACGACCGGAAAAACCTCCGAGTGAGAGGAAGAGAGCTGGAGCGGAGACAGGAGATCTGACTTCAACCTTTCAGTCCTCAAGTTTCTTTAAATGCAAAAGAAAAGGTGAGGAGTGTCACCGGAGGACTGATAATTACTGGGGAGGCACAGACCAACAGGGTGTCATTCATTCTGGTGGGGGTGGGAGGGGGTAGGAAGAGACACTTAAAAGGGGGGGAGGGTCCTTTATAGACCACAGATTCACAGCAACCTATTAGAGCTTCACACTGTGAGAAAATCCAGCAGAGGCTGAGGGACACCAACAGCTGACGTTTTACTCTGAAAATCCCCATTATTGAGCAAGGACAGTTTTTTTTTATACAGCATGGGAATTTAAAGGGATTTACATACTGCAAAAGAATAAAGAACAAGAATAAGAAAAAACACAAGAAGGAGTAATAGAAGAAATACATAAAATTTGATTTTTAAAAAGGAGCATTAAAAAAGCAGCGTAATAAAGAAAGATTATTAAAAGCCACGGACTCATGTTCTGTAACAGACTCGGGTTCTTCAGACAAACATTATTAAAACCCAGACAACTTTAAAATCTAGTGGAGAACCCAAAGTTCCCAAAAGTACCAAATATTTCAGGCTGAATCTTGATAAAAGTGGATAAAATAACTGGATGTGCCCACCAGCTGTAGTTCCTGCTGCCCCCTACAGGCTGAAATGTTCCTGCTGAATAGAATTTTTTCGCGGTAAAAAAAACAGCTAAAAATTCAAACATTTATGATAAAAAATGCTGAAAGATTGATTCATGACTTCATCTGGGCTCCAGCTCATTAAAAACTCTGCCACTCAGCGATTAATCATCATCATTAATCAGTCCAGTTCAGCTTCCTGTTACATTTAGAATTGATTTAAGCTCCTCCTCCTTATACACAAAGCTCTTAATGGGCGAGGACCAATCTACATCGCTACGGAGACATTCAGTGTTGGTTTGGCTGCACGTGAGATTTAATGACGAGATGAAGAATATAAAATATCACCAGACTCTAAGTTTTATGTCTCAACGAGCCACAGGGACACGAAACTGTGAAGAACCAAAAGCTGGTATCAGAAGTCTGATCTGAACCACATTCATTTATTCTTTTATGAGACGGTTTCTGATTTATTTATTATTCAGACCAAGTTCTTGCCCAGCTGCTTGTGTTTGGATGTCGGACTCTAAGTAAGGTCGTCTCGTATCGGCGCACAAACTCGTATCTTCTCAACAATAATGCACAAAGTACCGGACGAACAGATTTAACCAGTCAACTGCTTGTGGGGTAAAACCAACAGGACACATGACATCCATACATTTCCTGTCCCTGGGGGTGAACACTGTTTAACTGATTTATCCTCCAACAACAGCAGCGAATCACATGCCTGCGCTGCATTAAACACGTTTGGCCCTCGGCGTCTGAAATAACGTGAAACACGAAGGCGACCGGAGCGAGACCTTCACCGCCGAGTCCCGTCAACTTCCTGTGGAGACGCTGAGATCTGTGTGGTCTGAGGCCTGTTGTCTTTAACTGGGGGGTGGAAAACAAATGGTGGAGTGGCGGAGACAGGGAAGAACAACAGTGGACGTGAACGCACCGGGGCGTCGGGAAAGGTTCAACGACCTCTCAGCAGCTTAGAAAAGGTAGTGAAAAGAGAACCGGCTCTACAGGTGATACCGCATCAGATCCACTGTCTCTGATGAAGTCAGCTGCTCTCTGACGACAGGTAGAGGACGGAGGCTTTTCACAGCTGTTCCTCCGAAAACAGGCTGCTACTGTGAGAGCGGAGACGATGAGCTGCTGATTCTCTGTCGGTTCATCACCGCCAAAGACTCCTTTACAATCGGTTTCACACGGTCATTTCATACGTTTTCATGATACAAATATTGATTACAGCAGCTTTAACTCTTCAAACAAACAATTTATCAAGTTCCTAAAGGGACCAGACTTGAAGTCTCCCTCGGGTTCAAACCACATGAGGCTCTGTTGAGAAGTTTACCCAGACTTTGTGGCGATACGGACTTGATTAGCATTAATAATAATAATTTTTTTCATTAATTGATTAGTCGATTTGTTTAGAAAAATGCCTGTTTGGTCCAAGATGCAAAAATATTGACTTTACCATCAGATATGACAAAGAAAAGCTGCAAATTAGAAGCTTTAACCATCAAATGTTTGAAACTTTTGCTTGAATAATGATTGAAACAATTAATTGATTATCAAAATAGCTGCCACTTTATTTCCTGACAGTCCTCTAATTGATCATTAAACTAATCGATGCAGCTCTAGTAACAGCAAGGGGTGTGATTTTAACACTTCCTGCCACCGATTCTCAACACTGACGAACTGACGAACTGACGAACTGACGAACTGACGAACTGACGAACTGACGAACTGACGAACTGACAGACGCTCCGTTTGAACTTCTCTTTGTTTTGGATCAATTATTTTCTCAATGAATCGATCAATCATTAAGTTTAAAAAATGTTTTTTTTTTAAATATAAAAATGCCATTTACACTTTCTCCAAGCGCACTGTGACTTTAATGAACTTGTTTTATCTGAACTTTATAAAAACCTGCAGTTATTTAATTTACTGTCAGATATGACAAAAATAAATGAACATATTTGAGGCTCCGGGAAAAACCACCAGGAGTTTACGTTTAATTCTTTTCTTCTTTCATCTCTGAAGACGATAAAATCAACTCCAGTTAAACTGAAGGTCGGAGACAGAAACAGATCTGAGTTTAACTCCAAGTGTAAATGCTCCAATCAGGATTAGCTGTCACATGACCTGAGGAATGTGTGTGTGTGTGTGTGTGTGTGTCGGCTGATAAAAGGCTTATCTTTGTTGGCTTTTAATTGACTCACATTCCAGCCTCTGTTCACATACTTAACACCTCAAACCACACACACACACACACACACGCACACACACACACACAGACACACATTGATCTGAAACCAAAGCAGCAGGACTCTTATTTTGTAAACAGTTTTTAAATGTGTGGGGGATTACGATCCAATAGAAAACCTTCAGGTGTAAACACACACACACACACACACACACACACACACACACACACACACACACACACACACACACACAAACACAGAGCAGACAAAGATCGAACTGACAAGACAGTTCACTTATTGATTAGATCAATCAAACGTGTTCACAGCTGAAACATTTGAAGCAGCTGAATGAAGCTGAAGTTTAACCAGTGAAAGGAGGTGAAATCGTCTCAGTGGAAGATTGAACCACAAACATCAGATGAAGTGACAGTGAAAAGGAGGGAAATCCAAACATCACTTATAAAAAAAATGTCCGCCTGAATATCACAGCTGTTAATGTAAAGTCAGCTTCTCTTAATTAACAGAATTTAACAACAAACTCCCTTGAAATCTACTTTAATTTTACTGAGGAGTCACATGCTCTTTAACAACCTCAGCAGAGTGATGGGATTTAAAGGTACGACAAGTCATTTTCTGCCTCCAGGCGTCTCTCAATCAAAACAATAACAAAAGACGGAGACGTCATGAAGTAGCGTGGGATCATGGGAGTTGTTGTCTTCACCATCTTTAGCGTCATTTTTATCATCTTCTCCTGGTTCGTTCAGTGATTCAGCAGCTGAATTATCCCCAGAGGTTTCCTCCTCTCCACAACAAACAGAGCAGGGGATTAAAACCAGTAGAAACTATTCATCAACAGTTTCAAGCTAAAAATAAGTTTTTCTCTGATGCAATTCAGCATAAAGGAGCAGCTGGGAGCCGAGCTGCCGCTAACATTTCCTCTGATAACTTCAGATCCAGACGTCCGACGACTAAAATTCTTCATCTGGTTCAAATAACAAGCTGAAAACCACCAAGGTGGAAAAAGTGAATCTTAAAAATGTGACTTAAAAGTCCATTTGTAACTAATACACTGAGGAAAACGAAGTTTTACCATGATTAAAATATTAGTATTATTAGTATAAAGTAGTTCTAGACATTTTAATATGGAAAAGTTACAGATTAGAACTTTAACTTTGGTCATTTTGTGATCAAAACTCAGTCATTTTACTTACTAAAGTTATTTTCTGTACATTTCCACAGAACTTTGATTGAGGTTTAAAGAGATTTAAGGGTTTAAATGAAGAGATTCTGTTATTTTTTTGTCAGTTTTAACTTTCATCACTGGTTCATGTTGGTTATCAAGTGAAAATATTAATTATCTGCTTTTTGTTTTTCATGTTGTGAAGCTGAGAAATCTGTTTGTTTTTATCACTTTGATAGTAGTTTATTTTTTAACTTTTAATCTCTGGACACATTTGATTTCCCATTATTTTGGACATTTTATAATTTGAATGATAAACGACAGAAATGTTAAAATCTAAACTTATGGCGAGTTTTACTTGAATTTCAGTCATTTTAACTTGGATTTGGTACTTTGTTATACTTATTGTTTGTTATAATTTATTATTTTATTTCTGAAATACTGGATTTATTTGTCTTATTGATTGTGTTTAATTTGTTGTGACTCTGATCGATAGTTGATCAACTTTCAGTTCAAACTGATAGAGATGATCAGTTTTGAGGATTTTGACAGAATTTTCTGTCCCACTCTTTTCACTGACTCTTCTTTCATGAATGAACCTGGCGGTTAAATTTTCCCTCCTTCCCGTTAAACACACCGACAACTGGACGTTAAACTCACGTAAACTTTGTCGACGGTGTCGCCGAAGAAGAAGAGAGATCCGTTGAGGGGCAGCCCGGCGGTGGAGTCCGAGCCGGGCGGCAGCGACAGGTCTCCGGCTTCTTCTCCGAACTCAAACAGCTCCTCCAGCTCCAGAGCCCGGGTCAAAACACTCAGGCTCAGCAGACACGACCAGACCCACGACCAGCTCCGGGACCCGGGACTCATGTTTCACCCTGATGTTCCACGGACACGGTCAGACCAGCGGTGTTCCCCAGTGAAGAAAGCCGGTTAGGAGGCGAGGAGAGCGGGCGACACGAGCAGCCGATACAGCGGCGCACAGCTGTGGACTGAGGGAGGAGGAGGAGCGGGGGAATGGATGGGGAGCAGCGGGAGAAACACCCCGGGGGGGCTTAAGTAACAACCAACGACTTCCGATATCTTTCAAAATAAAAGTGTTGAATGTAAACAAAAAGAAATTGGGCCTGAGGTGTTAGTGGAGGAAGAACTCAGAGTAAAAAGTAAAATATTTCCCTCTGAAATGACGAGGAGCATCAGAATCACATTTGTTGCCAAGTAGCTTTTCACACAGGAGGGATTCAGCTTTTGTTCATTACAACAAACATTGTAAGAAGAAAAATGAGAAAGATAAAGCAAAGTAAATACTGCAGGACAGATAGCTTAAATATAAATAAGAGTTTTTTTTAAATTCAATATTTACAGTAAAAATGTGAAAGATATCCTAAAATATATAAATATAATACGCATATGTACAATATGAAGTAGAAGTATAAACTGTCATGAAATGTAAATACTCATGTAAAGTGTAGAAGCTTCAGTACTCAAGTATTGATACTGTTATTGAAACGTGTTAATTTAGCTACAGCTGCTGTTTACATGAGGAGGATTTTTAATTTATTTTATTACAGCCTTTTATTGTGTATATTTATATTTTACTGTTTAATGTTTTTGCTTTTTTGTTTCTGCGTTCTGCAGCTGTGTAGAAAGTTTTAAGGGTGCTTTTATTTTGGAACAAAAGACAGAGCGGAAGTCTTGTTCTAGAAGTTTTTAAGCTTTGGTCTGGCAACAGTGTGTTGTGCGTGTAGGTGTCTACAAGTATCATGACGTATCAATAATAAAACGCTTTTCATTAGAGTAACTGACTGAACAAAATAACGCAGAGGACAATTTAAATGTTTCAGGGAAACAGTGA
The DNA here is from genome assembly GCF_002260705.1 of Seriola dumerili. Classification (NCBI taxonomy): domain Eukaryota; kingdom Metazoa; phylum Chordata; class Actinopteri; order Carangiformes; family Carangidae; genus Seriola; species Seriola dumerili. The sequence goes on along the minus strand of NW_019174604.1, from coordinate 912,424 downwards.
ACGCCTCCTCATGCTCGTGAAGTTTTGGATTGTTATATTGATTATTGATTATTGAGCATTCTGTTGTTTGAGTTTCAAACAGTAACTTGGCCTCTGCAGCACTTTAAACCTGAAGCTTGTTTTTCAGACATCATGTCTTTGCTTCACATTCTACAGCAGAACATCAGCGCCATCTAGTGAACACAGACAGTAACTGCAGCTTCATGCTTCACTTCCCCTCATCTCTTCTCTGTTCCCTTTATTTTTTACTTGTCTTTCTTCTTCTTCCCTTCTCTTTTCTTTCCTCTATTGTTTTGTTCTCATTATGATCTAATCTTATTTCTCTCCTCTTTATTCTTCTCCTCAATCTTTATGAATAAATGTGTCTAAATGAGCAGTTTAAAACAGTTGACTTCCTCCTACTTATAACCCAGTCATTTGTTTCTGTGAAATCTTTAGATAATGAACATCAGAAATGAGCAATGTATTTATAGATATATTTATTTTGCATAAATCTGTGAATAATGGATAAAATAAAAGCAAATTGTCTGAGACGTTCTGCTGTTAATGAGGAACGCTGAGGACTGAAAGATCTAGACCAAATCTCAGACCACTGATCCCCATTCTTCTCTAAACTGTAGTTTATTTTTACATCATTACTATTCTATAAAGATCTTCTCGCTTCAATATGTCTGTTGTTTGTAAATCTGTGTCATGCTGTATATTCAGTCTGAAGAACATGAGGGGTTCAGCAGGTTCAGCAGCTGCCGACGCTACAGAAAAGAAAAAGAACATGTTGCCTGAATGTTCTGAGCTTTACAATATTTATGTTCTGTCTAGACTCATTTAGTCCTGATAGTACAGCAGAAGAACAGACTCCTGCAGAAGGTGTGAACCAATATGAGATTTTATTTCACAAAATAACATAAACACAGGTTTATTATGTATGAATACAAATGTGCATTATAAACAACAGACGCTGGAGAAGCTCCAGGTGTGGAGGCTGTTTGGTGTCACATGTCTTGACACACACAGCTGCAGCCCCAGAGTAGAGCCTGTTGGTGTGGGCTGAAATGATGAAGATGAAGATGAGGGTCTGGTACGACATCATCTCATCCCCAAGACAAAAAGTGTCTCTGCATTTTGTAAATACTCAACCATACTGTTCCCAACCTGTTAACTACACGTTACATTAGCCTTGTAATGTAATGTACTACACTGACAACTGCTTCACAATCTGAACTGTCAGTGTTCAGTTCACACTAAAGAGTGTGTGAGGTGAACACATCCGTCTCTGAGGTCACAGCATCACATCTATGAAGAGTCTGGTTTTGCTCCAGGTTGCAGTTCTGGTGGGTCAGTTCCATCTGTTTCCTACTGAACACCGTTTGATGTTAAACTGGTCGATACTTTCACCTGTGAAGGTGGTGACTGTGCTAGAGCTGAACACATTCTGCTCTTCACATGTTGTTACTGTCATCCATCAACAACAGTAGAAATGAAGTAAAAGGCAAGAAACTGAATCTGTGAAAACTGAGGACAGAGAATAATAAACAACTAGAAAACTCCTGGAGAACTTCTGAATGTTGCTGCTGCTTGGTGCGTGAACTTCACTCCTCGTTTCAATCTGCACAAAGGACGTTACTTTCAGTTTCATTCATGTCGTAGAGACTCATCCTGACACTGACCTCAGTCACTGCAGCTGTCCCCCACTGCTGAAAAAAATCCTAGAGGAAACACTGAGACTGTCTTAGAAAGGTTCACTGTGTAACTGCTGCTTAATGTCCTGAACAGTCCGTCTCATCTTGTAATACCACTTTGTTCCTCAAGAGGCGACAGTGAGTCACTGCAGCGCCACAAACTTATCATATAACTTACTAACAGAACTTGAGGTTCAGGTGAAACTGATGATCTCTCTCCAGAGCTCCTCCCCCTGTGATAGTGAGTCACGACTTTAGTTTTCTCAAGCGATGCCCATCCATCCACTGCACCACAGCACATGATGTGAGCTGCAAGAATAAAAGAAAGCACAAATTACACATTAATCCTCACATACAGTAACAGCATTGTGCTCAATGGAAACTGTTTACAACATTTTACCAGGGAAACAGTCAGTGTCCAGTCTTTGCACTGCGCTCATTTTAACTTTCCATCTTGGTGTTGAAGAGTTTTCCAGACCTTCTTAAGGCCATGGTGAACGCAATTTAAGAATACAATTAAAAGAAAAGAAAAAAGAACTGTGTAGTAAAATAATGATTCACTTACAGTCTTTGTCATCTTTGAATATATAAACTTCTTGGGCCGTAGCCACTGTCCACGACCTCCTCAGCAGCAAACAGCAGACACACGGTCCGAGAACAGTCCTGATGATCAGTGTTAATGCAAATGCTAGCTAGCAAGCCCCAACCCTCTGTAATGTTTGTCCCTGTTTTTTTCACCAATAAAAGGAGAAAAAAAAGAGCTAATGCTAACTGCTAATGCTAGCAAGCTAGCCCCCCCCCCCCTCTGTTTGTCCCAGATAAACCAATAAAGAGAAAAAAAAAAGCTAATGCTAACGGGAACGGCGGCTAGCTCCCGGCCCCAGTGCAGGCCTTGTCTGAACGACTTAGCCCCCGACTTAGCCCCCGGTTCAAATTAGGCTCAAAATGATTTTGAGCTTATAAAGTGATGTTTATAAAATAATTCCAATATTTGTAGTTGTAAATCAAACTTTGTAAAACTGGAAAATAAATCTGCATGAAAAAAAAAAAATGAAAATTCAAGTTTGCATAAATGAAACAATTGCACTTGTCAAAGAGATTTGTATTTGTTGAGACTGTGTGAATCAAAACTGGACAAATGATCAGTGGAGGTTAAACAAAGACACAGGGAAAGAAGAAATGCTTTTGTGGACGTCTGTGTACAGAGATAAAGAACAGAAAACTGTAACACTCAGTGTGCAACATTCCCAGTGTGAGACACTGACAAGTACAAAGTTTGATCATTGTCACTTCAGTGTCACACTGTGGGAACTTTTGACCAGAGTTTGACAGTTTTCTTCTCTATCACAACACAGATGTTGACAAATCCATTTCTTCTACAGTGTCTTTGTTCAACCTCAACACTGATCATTTGTTGAGTTGATTCAGACTTGATTTACAACTACAAACATTGGAATTATTTGTAAACATCACTTTATAAGCTCAAAATCATTTTGACCCTAATTTGAGCCGAGGTACAAATAGTTACAGTCAACAACAGTTCACTATAAGTTACTTAACAAATCAGACACAGCAAGTTTCCAAACAAGTACTTTAATTGTAATATTCAACCAAGTAATAATCACATCCACATTGTTTTCTGATGCATTCAATATGACGACAACTTAAATGTAATAAACAGAATATTGTTTCAAACGTTAGACTATGATCTGTGTGGAAATGTAACTACACAAAATACAAATTACTTTTAACAGAAATTAACAGTCATTTTAACTAATTTTGTAGTTTAATTCAACCTTTTTAAAACTGTGAAATTAATCTGCATGAGAAATTGAAGTTTGTCCATGTGGGGGTGGAGGTGGTGGGGGAGGGGTATTCTTCTTTGTTCAAGAAGAATATGAATAAAAACAAATGCTCAGTGGTGAGGTTAAACAAAGACAGGTAAAGAACAAATGCTTTTGTGGATGTCTGTGCAGACACAGCAGAAAACTGTAAAACTTAAATTTTGACCTTTGTAACGTCAGTGTGTGGGAACAGCGTTTTACAGTTTTCTCTGTATCAGGACACAGATGTTGACAAAACCATTGATGCTTTTACATGTTTTTGTTTAACCTCACCACTGATCATTTGCTCATAATTTACATTCAGACTTGAACAAATACAAACCTCTTCTACACATGCAGAAACTTGAATTTGTCATGCAGATTTATTTTACAGGTTAACAAATGTTGATTTACAACTACAAAACATTGGAATTATTTGTTAAGGTCACTTTACAAGCTCAGTCATTTTGAGTCTAATTTGAGCCTATATGTATGGGATGGAGTAATGCGCATGACTTACCATTTCTTGCTGGGTGAGGTGTGGTTCTGTCCCGAGGTGGATTCTGCCATCCCTACAAAACTGTAAAACGTGGTGCTGTGTGTGAAACTGAGGTATTGATTAGGGGATGTGCAAAAGATCACAGTATAGACAATATCTGTCATGTGCAGGGATCATACCTTAAGGTCTTGATGTAATGTGGTTAATGAGGCCAGATGCAGAAGAAAAGGCAGGTGCTGGTCCATCATTGGTGAAGATTAGACTGGACTTCTGGTCCTGATACAGACAAACATGTGATAGGACAGTTCCTTTAGATCACACAAGCTCTTTATGTTAAAACATGTTAGGTCTGTTGTGTGTGTATCATTAATTGTGAGGATAGATATGAATATGCAAAAATTAATACAGTATGAATATTATGAAATGTAAATGCAAGGAAATGAAGGGTAAACAACTAGAGGTGTGATAAGAATTCAATGTACACGCTATAAAACCAACAAATTGAGTAATAAAAATATGGATATACTGTAAAATACATAACTAATATTGGCAGTGGTATATTCATTATTAAGAATCAGCAGTATGAGCATGTATACACTGGATCTGATTTAATCACAGTGGTATAGATAAGTCTTACTTTTAAAAGTGAATGATAGCATGTTACTCACCTAGACCCTCCTCACTGTCTGGACTCTCTGCTGTTGGTGAGACAGGTGGAGGCGATATTGCATCTGTACTGGCTCAGGTCCTGATAAAGACAGAGGGACGCTGGAATCTCCTGAGAAATGTAAAGACATAGTGCACTTTCAATCATGGCTGATCTCCTAACAGTAATGTAAAGTGGTTACAACATGGTGAACCGATCGACGTGTATTCACTCGGTCTACTGGGTCCATACAATCTCAAGTTACAGTCATCAGTTACAAAATGAGCCTAAAGTTACTGACGTCACTAGCTGTACAACAGCTGAGAGCAACAGGGAAGGGAAGCAACATAAAACTAGGTGTTATTGCTAAATCAAATTTACTGATTTAATTTATTGCGTAACCAGGAGGGTAAATAATTAAACAAATATTGGTTTGTTACAATGTGATTCTAACAAACCAAATGTTCACAAAGGAGATACAGAGGTGAGCTGCCTATCATGTCAGCCACCACTAATGATATGAGGCCGGGCTCTTAAACTCTCTTCCTCTGATGCTCAAACGGCAGCAGCTGTGGT